>NW_005187744.1:379310-442111 GCF_000239375.1 Pundamilia nyererei | reverse complement strand
ATGTGGTGGCAGAGGCTGTGTCAAGACTAATGTAATCTAATAGATAATTTCTATATTGGTTAGAATTAAGATTATTTTTATTTTTCCAGTTCATGAGGACTGTTTTCTTGGCTATGCATAGGGCAGTGAAAATCATATGGGCTATATTCTTTTCTGAAGTGAAATTATCTAAGCTGCCCAGTAAACACACTAAGGGGGAAGTTGGAATGTTACATTTCAGACACTTTGATAAGTCTTCACATATCTCGCGCCAAAACTTTTGCACTGGTGGACAGAACCAAAGAGCGTGGATGTAATTGTGACAACTGTCTTTAACAGGATGCTCTGAAGCAAAGTTTACTAAAAATGTGTCAAGGGCTCAGCAGGTCAAAGGCTTTATTTGAAGAGGAGAAACATTACTACCATCTTTAAATATTGTACATTTATTTGACAAGGAAAGCTCAAAGCGTCACCTTCAAGGGCTGAAGCAAGACTTCAGTGGTAAAATCCCTGAGGCCCCAGTGTTAAAATGCTTATAAGCTCACAGCAAAATAAAGATTTTTACAGTCCGGTACAAAAAAAACGTTTTGGCCACAAGAATAAAATATTTACCAATAAAACTCTTATAAAGTCTCTGCTATTTCATAGAGGGTGCCACTGTAAGAAAGTGTCATTAAAAGCTAATATATGTGTATTAATTCACACTGAATGTGTAATAGGGATCTAGTGCGGCACCAAGATCGGTTGTGCTGGATTCTCACTCTAGAGCATCGATGATCGATTGCTTTGGCCTGCCTTTTTTGCTAAACCAGGAAGTATTCCATGCTGTTTATAGTTAAGCTAACGCGGCCTTTAGATGTTCATCCAATAAAGAGGGAAACAAAATTGGCAAAATGCAGAACGGTGCGGAATTTGAGGGAATTTCCGTTCACAATTTCTCTGAAAAGATTCTGGAGCAGGTGGTACACTTTCACGTCATGAAGCTCAGCGGCGGGTTTTTCCTTTGGGTCGGTTCGGCTCCGGTTCTGTCCAACTTAGCAGTGTCTATGAGCAGCAAATATGTAAGTACCGCACAGCACACCTTCATTCACCAAGTACTGGTTAGCTGTTTTCCAGAAATAAAGAATATTGGGTATATTCGTCGGGTGAAGAATAAGAAACTTGGAATTTAAAGGCGCAGGTCTTCAGTTTTTTTAGGAAGATTTTCAAAGTTTTTCATGAAGAATATAAACGTTAAAAATTAATAAAATATGAATATTGTAAAACATCATAATTTAAAAAAAATCTTATTTTGCTGGACTTTTTCCTAAATGTATGTATAAAAAAATTAATATTTTTCTTAAATTAATTTGGCGGTGTTTGTATACGTACGTACGTACACACACACACACACACACACACACACACACACACACACACACACACACACACATATATGTGTGTGTGTGTGTGTGTGTGTGTCTGAGTGAGAAAGCGAGTCTTCTGAAGATTAGAAGTGTTTCTCTATTTCCCTGAGTTGTAAAAATTTTTTGCCTAGGCCTATAAACAGGTATTAAGTCACTTACATGTTGATTTGGAAAGGGAAGCTAACAGCTTATATGCTTTTGTCTGCAGGATTCAATGCCGTTATCTACATTAGTTATGGGGGACCCATCCAACACAGCACCAAATTCTTTGGCACAAAGATTAGGTAATGTTTAACACTAGTTTGCAATATGTGTTGTATGTAGGAGATGGCTACAGCAAAGTCTTAAAATGCTCATTTAAGTTGCATGTGGTTCTTAATTGTGGATTTCTATTATATTTAGAATTGTACCATTGATGTAATTTTGAACCCAGAGTCAATGGCACGCCTTTTTCTTGCATGTGTTTTTGGTGTCTACTTGACCTTCCTTCCTGAGGGTCAACAGGGAGAATTGAAACTTGAGTAGAGTGATGCTTCAAAGTAGCGTATCTGTGTATGGAGTATTCAGAGTGTGTGTTAGTACAATAACTAGTGTAACCGTGAAACGATAGGTTTGAAATCAAAAGTGATATTGCATTTAGTTACAGAAGCAAGGCAAGTCTCAAATCTCCACAAATTCTATCGTCAAACTTAATTACAGCTGGCTTGGAGAAGTGTTTCACACCTCTGATATGCTGCGGAGTGTTAAATAAAACACTACATTTAACTTGGTTCAAAACACAGCAGCAAAGAATAGCCATTTATCTTTGTTTTGCGAAAACACTTAGCTAATCTCAGTGTCCACTGTAAAATGACGTCCGCACTGGAAGACACTACGTAATATCACTGGAACTCAGCAGCTTGCAACAGGTGAAACATTGACAATGTGAAGTGAGTAGGAGGCAACTAACCTATTTCAGTTTTGAGGTGACTGGTAACTACCAGTGTGAACAAAGGACTGCTGGTTGACTGTTGACTCAGTGTCAACTGAGTGTTGACTCATTAGCAGTGTACCTACACAATGAGAACCTGGTATGCTAACTAATGTTGTAGTATCTATTCCTGAAAATGTGCAGGGTGATGCAGAGGGCAATTGTGAGGCTGAATGTGGACGTCTTTTTACCTGCCAGCTCATGCCTGGGTAGATTTGTCTGTGGAGACTATTATACAATACAACAACTTTGTCTGTACACATGCCTAATGCAAAGTCTACAGAGATGACTACTCATCTATGGTGTCTTTACCACATAATGTTGCCTTGACAACTAAACAGGAAACATGGGATTTTTTTTCTCACCCACAGCCAATGAAATTAAGGAATTGACTGGCTGAGGCATGCTTGTAAAGTCTGCAGGAATGCAGAACTATAAAATATGTGCATAAAGAGCTCAAATTGTCTGCCAGGGAGTCCTTGTGACAGTGGGACAGTCCTTATAGGCGTGTTATAGTTTCATATCTAACTGACCAGAAGTCGGGATTCCCGAAAACAATTTTGTGACTATTCAGACTCAGTACACATGTTGTTCAGGCAAACTGTAACCAGACCTCGGAGAACAATAACAGGATTGTCTGCAACTGATGATTAAGTCCTCGTGGTCTTTGCAGCTATGTGCTAAGTTTATAAGTCTCTATAGACATTAGAGTTGGGCCACTGCTGACCTTAATTTATTTTTACCATTTCATGTTTTGTGTGAACACAAAGTTAACTAATGTTGTGTCTCTCCATATTTCAGCAAAGAAGACCAAAAAACAAGTATTTGTCAGTTACAGTCTTCCAATGACAGATACCAGCCTCAGTCTCTTGGTGGAGAACAGGATCAAAAAGGAGCTGGAGCTGCACGCTGAGCATTTTTGAGCACATGTGACCCTTTGTAGGAGGAGGGCAGCAGTGTAGTACTGGAGTCATACTCAAATGCAATAATCAGGACAAACGGCCACATCAAGTGTTTTTTTTATTGACAATAAATTAAGTAGTTTATTATCAAAACATGTACTATAGGCCTGTGGCTTTGTCTGTTTGTTTGTTTTTTTACAAATCCATATTAAAAAAATAACACTTAGAAAACAGCATTAGTGGTTGAGTTTTTTTTCCTTCAGTTTTCTTAGAGTATTTTTTTACTGTTGAAAACATACAAACTACCAAACCATACTGAATGTCTAAAATATGTGCTGTGTACTAAATATGACTATAAAAATGGAGGATTCTCGGGTTCTGGTGTATCTGCACAAAAATGCTTGATGGGATGGTTTGTCTATTCAGTGTGCTTCACAGTCTATAAAAGTAAGGTTATGTTCCATATTTTATAAATGAATGGCACATGTATACATACCTTAGATTTTTATGCAGTCCTAAGGGATACCTATATAATAAAGTGTATAATGTACACCAATCACAACTAAACCAGGTCTATGCAGACTATGCTGCTCTATTCTAATCTTCACACATGTCAAAAAACTGTAAAATATTGTGCTTTCTGTCTAAAGTTACACACTCTAGGAACAGGATTACAGTATTAGCACAGTACAGAGAACGAGGAGTGAGTTTGGAAATGTTTGCTAATTAAGGAGGTATTTCAAGCAACAAAACTTTCCCTTGGCAGCATGACAAAAAATAAATACAGTTTTTTTTTCTTTCATTACATCGTATCTTCTCTGTTTTGTTAACAGAACAGAGCGATAAAGCCATTTAAATTGCTGAGGTGCATCATAAGACATACAGTAGTGCACTAGCAGGTCACGCTCATGTCCGTTCAGCTCTCAGATTTGTTTAACATTATGCACAAAGTCTCTGTAGGCTACACATATGGTCTGCGAGAAAGGTCTCCGGCTGTTCGTCTTCCAACAACCATCATACGCCAGCATCAGCAGTAGTAACGCTTCTTTAAAAATCAGTGTCCACACTGACCTCTCAGCTGAGGATAAAGTGCCACATTGGACTTCATATAAAGAGACCACAAATGAGGGAGTACTTGTAGCAGTTCACAATACAGCCCGCAACTTATTGTCTGGTTTCCCAACATTTACCATGTATTATTTAGTGAATTCAAAGTGGATTTTTTGTGTGTTTGTGTGTAAGTCCTTGGAACTGGTTCGGGAATGGGCATCATTAAAGGAGGGGTCAATATGAGTTCTCTTTCTTTTATAGGTGCAGTTCCTGGCACCTTGGTAGTCTCTTGCAAACCGGGCAATAGCTTCAATGTTGCCTACAAATACTCGCTGGTTCTGTAAAATGTTGTTACAGTAGATTAAGGGAGTTTAAAGGAAATGAGAAACAAATTGTACGTTGAGCATTTTAATCTTTGAGTACCTTTCAAGTGTTTTAGCAGTAAGGTCGAAATTTTGTCTTTATGAAATGACAATTGGGTTTAGACTAAAGGCCAAGCGTGTAATACCTAGTATTACACTGGGTATGAGGTATATTAAAGAGTAGCCTAACATCCACTTATTTTTTGATAATGTAGTATTATTGTGGGTATAGGCTATGAGATACAGTATGCTGGCCTCCACTTCTGACACAACAAATACCTAAAAATAACTACAGTGTAATTCAGCTGTCATAGGGCAAGATGCAGGGCACACCCTTGACAGGTCACCAGTTTATCACAGGACTAACACAAAGAGTAAATGGTAAATAGACTGGTTCTAAAATAGGGCTTCCCTACTTGAGAACATCACTCTTTCATATTCACACAGGGACTTTTTCTCTAGATCTAAGTGCTTTCTATCAAACATTTTTCCATGTTAGGAGCAACTTGGGCTTCAGTATCTTGCCCAAGGATACTTCGGCATGCAGACTGGAGCAGCCACCAGACAACCATTCACACCTAGAGCCGATTTAAATTCGCTGATTAACCTAACCCTATGTGTGTATGTCTTTAGGTTGTGGGAAGAGTTCCCAAAGAGATCATGCAAATTCCAGTCAGAAAGGTCCCAGACTGGATTTGAGCCTAGATACTTCTTGCTGTGAGGCAACAGTGCTAACCACCCCACAGCCTGTTCAGTTTTTTCCTTTCCTTTACTGTACCTGTTTTACCAACAGGTACAGTAAAACTATGTTTTACTGTACCTGTTGGTAAGTATTGTAAGGTACTGAAAATTACACTGTCAATTGAGAATTACTTGATAAATGCTGGGGAATTGCACAGTGAGTCACAGGTTGTATTAACCAATGCTACAGAACAAAACAAAAAACATTTGTGCCCTTTTCATGCAAAAAGTTAGTGGCTTTAGCCAATCCCTGGATCTCCAATGTGTTGGCTGCAAATCACAAACACTTGATTGTGTCTCTGACATTTAGTGCAAAATAACCTACCTACAAAGAGTTTAAGATGTAGTGAAATCCAGTTTCAACGAGTCAAAACTACAGACAGTAAACTCAGAGCACACGTTATTGAAAGTTATTCTGCTGTACTTTGTCTCTCCACTTGTGTCTGCTTGTACCCTCGAGCAGAAGGTGGCTCAAGAAAATCACCAACACCACTGAAGACGCTCATATTATCTGACATACACTGACTTCAATACAATATATTTTTGGCAACTCCTGAAGGAATCATAGTCACTACAAATGACACAAATTTACTATCATCATCATCTGAATCCTCAACATAAAAAGAGTTCATATGAACAATTAGTTTCCCTTAAAGTACAGGAAGTTCAGTCATCGCTTGCTCAGGTTAGTGCTTGGAGCAGTTATTAGCACAGAAGACAACTTGCAAAGCTGCTCACACTCCATTGGCTATGGCATGATTCCCGATCACCTCCCCACCAGTTGCAAGGGCGTATGAGGCAGGTACCGCTGCCAGAGCGGTGGCTGCTGCCACTGTAGCGCCCCCAGTGGCTGAGAGATGTAATGGTGTGTCCTGAACACGGGAGTAGTCCCTATCACTCTTGGCGAGAAGGAGGTGCTGCTCTCCCGGATGGAGCAGGGTCTGACGGGTAAAGGTCTCTCCATCAGCCAGGCTCTCCGGCAGTGGCTGTCCCCGTGGCTCAGGCAGCAGCAGGAGGCAGATGATGCACAGCAGGGTGCAGCAGGCAAAGATCACATGATGCAGGAAGTAGCCCTTCTGGTTGTGGAGCTCCATGATGGGTGCAGTGAGCATGCCAAAGCCAGCGCTAGCCAGGACCAAGCCCAGTCCTCCACCCCTGCAGAAAAAGAGGTCAGAGCTGATTTATTTCCAAGGTGTTCTGACGCACCTTACACTAAAAACAGCAGCATTCTAGAAGCATTCTTCATACAACAGGATTGGGACATCATTAAAAGTTGACTTCTTATTTTTTGAGATATAAACATGGTCAAATAACTTTAAATGGACTGCTTCTTATAAAGTAGCTTTCTACTACAGGCCTCACTTAGCTTGTCTCATGCAGCACTTTTTTAACTATGCCTAAAGGCTTTCTAACCTCCTAAATTACCTAAATTACTTCCTTAACATGTCTCGAAGGTCTCCAAAGGCCTGGTAATGAACTAATCATTTGATTCAAGTGTGCTGACCCAGTGTGATATCTAAAACCTGCATGACGCCAGCCCTTCAGGCCTGGAGTTCCCCAACCCTGATGTAAGGAGTCACAGATTGATCCACGACTTTCTAATTGGTAGATGACCCAGTCTACTACTCGAGCCACAGTCACCACAATGCAAATAATGAGATCAGCCTACATACATACCCCTTTTTTTCCTATTTTTGTCTCTGTATTATATTTGCAAAAGTAGAACACATCACCTATTCATGTCATAAAAACAGCTCTAGTTGTGAGCATAGAAGCCCCACCCATCTGCTGTTTGGACCTTCTGTTTGTAAGGGAAAGCCAATCAGAACAATTGGAGGCTGGAGTGAAAGGGAAATGAGCTCAAATGGCTTTTTTTTTTTTCAGATGAAGAGGTTGCACCAAAGCCTAATGTAGGATATTTGTGGATTTTCTGACTGGTGAATCATACGGTGCTAATGTATTAGGAGTACAGAGCTGAAAGTGGGCAGGATACATCCCACTTAAGAGTATTAAAATGGCAGGCTTTATTCAGCCACTTTTATCACTTTCTTAAGCTGACAACGGTCTTCACTCAGCATCTGGTCAGATCTGTTGCTCTGAACCTCCTTCATAACCTCTTACAGCCCTTTTTTCATAAAGCCACGTTTTCACCAGTTTTCTGTGGAGCCATTGTAATCAATAATGTGGCACACATTTTTCTTTCCAAACACTTGTCAGTCATAAACACACCACAAGAGGGAGCAAATATGCAATTTGAGAACAAAAGCTGTGTGCAGACACTGTCATAATAGACGATATATTTTTTAAAGTAATAAGACTGTTTGCTTTCATAAGATGTATGTTATGCAGGCTCACCTGATGACAGTAGGAGTGATTTCAGCACAAAAGAAAATGCTGAGTGTGCTGACAGCATGAGAAGAGAACATCCCAATTATGGAGAAGGCCACAGAGAATTTCCTGTTAAGAGTGTCTCGCAAAACTGTTCAAAAGAGAGGAAACAAGCATTAAAAATCAGCAACAACAAATGTAACATGATTCCAGGGACATAAATGACATTGTTTACTGTGTATCACTAAGTTTTCCTCAAACCAGTGGAAAGGTTTATCATTTTAATTGTTTTAGATGATAAATCTCGTAACTGCAAATGTACCTGTGTCATGGCGAAGGCTGTACTTCCCAATCACTGGATTCCATTAGTGAGCATTGGAGAAAAGAGAGATGTCATTAGTAAGCACGAAGAGCAGCACAGCACTGACTCAAAACAAGCAGAATAAAAGCCTTCAGGAGAACAGTTTACCACTGAAGCCTGAAATAATGACTACATGCTGCAGATGTAGGTCAAAGCGGAAGAATGAGGGGAAGCTCCTATTAGAATCAAGGTTGAGCTGCAGTTGGTACTGTTTTAATGACTAAGGGAAGGACGCCGAAGTGTTTGAGAATTTCAGTAAAAGTCTGGCTAGCATGGCTAAACCTTTTCAGTTACAGTTCTCAAGCTAACTACACGCACAGCATGTCTGACAAGCTTCAAAGTCGTCAAACTGTCCGATAAACAACAGGAGGGCACAACTAATTTCAGGATTAAAGCCGATCCAAAGAGGCCATCCAAAGAGTTTCAAGGATATATTCATGGTATTTTCACCAGTAAAAACAAGAGGTGAAAAGTGTAAAGACTGGATTAACAATGTTTATTAGTTTTGAGAAGAGAGGCTAAAGTTAGCATGCCTAGCTAATAGCTTGCTACTTATTTGAAATATAGTTTTACTTTGAAGGCAACAGGATAGTATAACATTACAGTCATGGTGTCTGTACAAAGTTAGTTGTATTTTAGACCTTCACACCAAAGTTTTGTTTGAGTCAAACTTTACAGTAACTTTAGTAGCTATAAAAAAATTCTAAGTAATCACTTTTATCCTGTGATAAAACCCTTCTGTCATGATGGTAGTGGTCTCCCCCCAAAAAACATGGCCGTAGATGCATTACAGTGCATCTATGTAACAAAATGTGATTGTGTAACAAAGATGATTGTGGTTTGGAGCTATATAAATAAAGTTGATTTGAATGGTCTACTTGTGCATTTTTTTATTACTTACAGTTAAGCAAACCCAGCTGCAGCAGTGATGCCAGGGCTGTTATGATCATGAATGTGAGCAGCCCTCCACGCCGACCCATCAGCCCGACCGCAGGGCATAGTGCTAGACAGGTTGCCACGGCGATGCCCGCCATGGTGTAATAGTCAGCATGGCACAAAGCCGTGGGCTGAGCCTCGGGGTCCATCATACTGCGAGCGAAGCAGTGGTGAATTCCATAACCTGTCAGACTGTACATCAAGACAAAACCACAGAATAAGAGAGTGGCCAATGAGGTGCCACCTAAAACATGCGTCCGCCACAGGGCACGTGAGGTTTGAGTATGTCTTCATTCTCTGGAGATCAGCTCATGTGTAATTCATGCTCTCAACACAACGGATGTTGGCTGTTATTAGCAAAGGAACTGTACAAGCCGGGACCACAAACGCAACACACTTACGAGTTGACACACAGCACCACAATGTTTTTCCACAGGTTCCTGGTGCTCATCATCTTGACAATGCAGCTCCTCTGGGGTTTCTTGTGCAGCTCCTGCTCCAGCTCTGGTAGGAAACATGAAACGCACACCTTGAGACCTTTCCTTTTCAGGTGGTAATGAGCACCCGGCCATAAGGGATCTCTAGCACGGAGAAGCTAAAGAGCTTTGGGGGGGCTTTAGATAGATGTAGGACATCACTGTGCCCACTCTCATCATCCCTCTGACTGCTTGGCTACTGGGAGAAGCAGCGACAATGAATCAAACACCATCTCGGGGGAACAAGAAGTGTCGTGGCAGAGAAAGGTGAGACACGTTAAATCTGTCGCAAGACAATTAATAGCCAGGGATCTCATTTATAAACATGGCGCACGCCGAAAATGAAGTCTGAAAAAGGCCTGTGCAACTTCCCACGCACAAGTTGGGAGTTTTCAAAGGCAATCTTGACGTGCACACTGGTACAGAGAGTCCGACCCACGCTTATGAACATTTTGGAGACAGACAGAAATTAGCAATGCACATTGTGAGGTGCTAAATTAAAGGCATGATGTAAAAACCAATACATAATACTTCACATCATACGTTAAGTATGATTTCCTATAATGTAGTACTTATGGATCTACTTTATCATAAATATTGAAATGCCAGTAAGCCACGACAGCACTGAGATGAGCAGAATCAAATATTTCTCCAACTCAACATCATATTTTTCATCATCCATTACACTAAATATCATCACAAGTTATTATAAAGTGGGCCAAGTTCACCACAGCAAAACAGCTTTTTGAGGGAAGGGTAGAAGACTGATTGAAGTGCACACATTTCTATACTGACCGTGATTTATAAAGGGAAGCTTCTGAGCTGGTGAGCATAGGCATGCTCTATAATTATTATTGCTATTTTTTGTCCACACCATCTCAGCTTCTCTGCTGAGGTATAGTATGGATCCTACACATTCTTTTTAAATGAGACCCCAGGTGCTTCGTACTCAACTGAGATTTACAGGATAACAATGTTGTTGTTAACTGACAGTGCACATGCTCTCAGCACTATTTGGAAGTCAGACTTTGTGTATATTATAATACAAAACCATTAACAACCTAAAGGACTATGGATCTTTACCTTATTGCGTTTGCATTTCATCATATCAATGGTCTGAGCAGTTTTATATGCATGTCAGTGTCTTTGCTTGTTCATTTCATCACACCGAGCAGCAGCTGTAATGTAACATACTGCAGACAATTTAAATACATTGCAAAGTGAAGAGAATTGAAGGAAACCAACAGAAAGAATAGAATTCGTGGCCCAGTGGTTGTGGGATCTTTCATCTTCTCGCTCCCTCTTGAATTCATCCTCACCTGTAAGAACTCCGCTTGGCTCAGTTGTCATGTCAACTTGGTTCTTCCTGGCGATCTGCAGCATCATGGCTTTGGACCGCCGGTAATGCTGGGTGGCCAGCAACCAGCGCAGGGATTCGGGAAAAATCCTGTAGAGGGAGTGAAAGAGGGGGATGGCGAGGAGAAGCAGACAAAGGATGAGCAGAAGATTTGTAAACGCAAGAAAGAAACAAGTGAGGGCAGAAGAAAACAAGAGGAGAAAGAGACTATTGTTTGTAAAATCGGAGCGAGCTTGTGTGGTGCCGTGTGTACTGTACAAGCCATCGCCTGGCTCAGAGCTGTGGATTTTCTTCAGAGGGCGGGACTCACCAGACGTACGGCAGCATCAGTACGAAAGGACTGATTATGACGATCTGCAGGACCTGCCAGTCATCCCGGTTTGGCCAATGGCGACACAGAGCGGCCACCCCTGGCATCAATAGCTGCCCGCCCACCATAAGAAAACTGGCCACCATAGTCATGGAGAAACGCCAACCTGGCAAACACAGCTCGATCCCTAAAATAAAAAGACAAGCACGAGAACAAAAAGACTTCATTTTACAGAAAACATGGCTTCCTTTGGTGTCAGTGCGCCACGATAGGCGAATAAATTATGTATGCGCTCTGTGTGTTTGGATGTGATTACCATTATAAACTTGCAGCTGTCTTAATGGCCTGAAAGAGCATGTGTTTGTTTAATGGTGAGGTAGGCACTGAATTTCCTGTCATGAATTATTGAACACTTATTGCTGATCCTTCCCCTGAGAGCGCACTAGTTTAACACCAGGCCTCTTCATTAAGTTAGGATGGACTGCATGTGGAAGCGTGTGAGTGAGTTCAGCTGCTCGGTGAGCTTTTCGCTGGAACCGTCCTTTAAGTCCTTCCCACGTGACTGGGCTCCTATCCTTTCACTTACTGCCTGTAACATGGCACAGTCCAGATGGCCTGGCCCATATGGCAAGGGCCTTTTGAAGGTGACCATTGTTGGTGGATGAGAAGGGAGGAAGGGGGGCATACTCACTATACTCACTAACCTGTACTGTCACTTGTTATTGTGAGGCAGAGAGAGGAAGCTGGGCTGGGGGGTTGACAGAGTAAAGAAAGTAGAGTAGGGACTGAATACAAATTACCTAACCCTCCAAAAGTCCCTCCATTCATCAGTGGAATCACCAGAGGAATGATAATAAAGACTGGTGTGTGTGAGAGAGTGAGAGAGAGAGAGAGAGGAGGAAATACAGAGAAAAACACAATGAGGAAGAAGGAGGCGGGATGGAAAGATGACTAAGATTTTCAGATAAAAGAATGAAAGGAAAATGATTCAGCTAGAGGTTAAAGGTATTACTGAAATTCCCTTGAACTGTTTTTCTTCCTTAGACCTCAGTCAAAAATCTTCCCACACAAGGTCCAAAACAGATGAAGGAAACTGCACTGACCCATAATCCTTAACCTGGCCGTCTGCTTCTACTTTTTCTAGCCAAAAAGACAGTGTGAGTCTGTCTCTGGCCCAGTGATGGGAGCAGTATACAGCTTTTCACTATTTTTTAACATAGCGGTCTAAAAATATAGCATTAAATGTAAATTATCAAATCCAAATGTTTCCAATGTAAAATAAATAAATAAATAATAACTTTATCTCAAATCACAAAAAGAAACTGAGAAGTCAGACCACGAGCCAGAGTTGACCCAGGATGTGAATGTGATGGATGCTTAGTTACACTTCTGCTGATCGGCTTTATTTTCATATCGGTTTCTTGTCCTGTGTGTTTAGTAACCACACGCTGTTCCCAGATCTCGGTCAGTCTGTACAATTAAAACTGCACAAATCAATAATTTACTCAACAGCAGATCAAACGACTGAGTCTAATGTGAAAGAGGTCGCTAATGGTGACAAACAGACTGAGAAAATCACCCAACTCTGCTTTTTATATCCACCCTGCTGAGCAATTTAGCATTGTTTATCCCAGAAAACTCAACCCTGTATAAGGCAGCAACAGGTGGCCATTATTAAGCTTCAGTTAAGCTCTGTGCACTTCGTAGGAAACAAGACTAGATGACAAGGATGATACAGCTAAAAATACAAGTCGCTGACTTTAAATAAACAAGCTTTGTTTCAGCAGGATATGTATACTGTACGATAACTCATTACCCAAAACAACAGTGAATGCAACTTCAGCTTTAAGCATTTGCCTTAACCCATGTCAAGCCATTAGTGCTAAATGTGTCTAATATGTATTAAGATAAGATAAGATAAGATAAGATAAGATAAGATAAGATAAGATAAGATAAGATAAGATAAGATAAGGTAAGATAAGACTTTATTGATCCCACAACGGGGAAATTTTTGCGTCGCCTCAGCTCAGGTACAGATATATGAAGGAAATACAAAAATACAAATAAGTACAATCAATGAAAAAGTAAGATAATACACTATATACAATGGTAGCATACACAGTATGTGATTATGGATATAGTTGGAAATATGGAAGACATAAACTATATAGCTTGGAAGGTCATGGAAGGTCCATTATGCATGAAGTTGTGACCGTGGATGTTCACAGTGTCCAGTGACTTATAACATCGTGATTGAGGAGTTACAGAGTCTAACTGCTGTTGGGATGAATGATCTGTGAAAGCGCTCCTTCCTGCAGCGAGGGTGTTTCAGTCTCTGACTAAAGGAGCTGCTCAGCCCACTCACATACTCATGCAGTGGGTGATGTGGGTTGTTCATGATGGGTGTCAGCTTTACTGACATCCTCCCCTCACCAACCACCTCCACAGACTCCAGGGGACATCCCAGCACGGAGCTAGACCTCCGCACCAGTTTGTCAATCCTGCTCCTGTCCCTGTCCGTGCATCCACTCCCCCAGCAGGCCACTGCATAGAAAAGGGCAGATGCTACCACAGTGTCATAGAATGTCGTTAACAGAGTTCTGCAGACTCCGAAGGACCTCAGTCTCCTCAGCAGGTGGAGTCGACTCTGGCCCTTCTTATATAGGACGTCTGTATTTGTAGTCCAGTCCAGTTTATTGTTGAGGTGAACACCCAGGTACTTATAAGAGTCCACTATCTCAATGTCTTTCCCTTGGATGTTCACCGGTGTTGTAGGGGGTGACTTCCTCCTGAAGTCTATGATCATCTCCTTTGTCTTGCCGGCGTTGATTTGGAGTACGTTGGTCTCACACCAGCCAACAAAGTCACTGATGGCCCCCCTGTATTCCTGATCATTCCCGTCTGATACGCATCCAATGATGGCTGTATCATCTGAGAACTTCTGTATATGGCAATCGTCCGAATTATAACAGAAGTCTGAAGTCTAAAGGCTGAACAGGAAAGGTGAGAGAACCGTGCCCTGTGGTGGCCCCGTGCTGCAGATTACCACCTCGGACACACAGTCATGGAGCCTCACATACTGTGGTCTGTTGGTAAGGTAGTCGATGGTCCATGCAGTCAGCTGTTTGCCTACTCCGGCTCCCTCCAGCTTCCCTCTCAGTAGTGCAGGTTGGATGGTGTTGAAAGCACTGGAGAAGTCAAAAAACATGATCCTCACAGTGCTCCCCGCCTGCTCTAAGTGAGAGAGGGATCGGTGTACCAGGTAGATGACAGCGTCATCCACCCCAATTCCAGAACAGTAGGCGAACTGCAGGGGGTCCATCTCTGAGCCCAGCAGTGGCTGAAGGTGGTGCATGATGAGCCTTTTCATGGTCTTCATCAGATGAGAAGTCAAGGTAACAGGCCTGAAGTGGTTGGGCTCCCTGGGGTGTGCGATTTTTGGCACCGGAACCACACAGGAAGTCTTCCACAGTTCAGGAACCCTCTCCAGGCTCAGGCTCAGGTTGAAGATGTACAGGGCCACCTGACAGAGCTGCTCTGCACAGTCCGTGAGCAGTCTGGAGCAGATTCCATCCGGACCTGCTGCCTTCCTTGCCTTCGTCCTCTTGAGCTGATTTCTCACCTGATCAGCTGTGAAGTAGATGTGATGTGAGACTGGGCTGGAGTGGGGTGGGGCTTGCTTTGTTGTGGATAGATGTGTGAAGGGGGTGAAGCAGGGTTGTGGTGAGAGGAGAGCTCAGGTGACAATGGCATTGCACCCGGAGGGGGGGCGGCAAATGGAGGGGGGTTAATGGAACCTGGGGGGTGGGAGAGGTGATAAGTGGGCCATTGTCAAATTTGTTAAAAAACAGATTCAAGTCGTTAGCCCACCCCCGGCCAGCAGACACTGTGGCTCCTCCATTGTCCTGGAAATGTCCAGAGATTTGTTTCATGTTCCTCCAGACTTCTCTGACGTTTTTCTGTTGGAGTTGGTTTTCCATCTTCCTCCTGAGGCACTCCTTGCCTTCTCGGATCTTGTATTTAAGATCCTTTTGGACTTTCTTAAGTTTCTCCTTGTCTCCCGACCAGACAGCACTCTTCTTCTTGTTCAGCAGGGCCTTCAGTTCTGGGGTGACCCACGGTTTATTGTTTGAGAAACACTGTATCTTCTTGGTAGGCACAGTGTTCTCAACACAGAAATTAATGTAGTCCGTGATGCAGTGAGTGAGGGCGTCGATGTCCTCACCGTGAGGCTTGCAGAGTTCCTGCCAGTCTGTGCATTCAAAACAGTCTCTTAAGGCCTCAGTGCATTCCTCAGACCACACCCTTATCACCTTCTTCGTGGGGGGGTTCCTCTTCACCATAGGTGTGTAGGTGGGGTGGAGAAGGACCAGGTTGTGGTCTGAGTGGCCAAGCGGGGGGAGGGGTGATGCACTGTAAGCCTGCTTTGTGTTGGCAAACAATAGATCCAGGGTTTTGCTGTCCCTTGTATGGCAGTCAACGTACTGGGATAAGTTTGGGAGAGTGACAGATAGTGAGGCATGATTGAAGTCCCCAGAGATGATAATGAGGGACTGCGGATGTGCCATCTGTAACTGAGAGACAGTGGAGTGAATGTAATCACAGGCTGCTTGTAGTGTCGGCCGAGGGTGGGATGTAAACAGTCAGCACAATAACGTGTGAAAATTCCCTGGCCAGGTGGTATGGCCGGACGCTAACTGCCAACAGTTCAATGTCTTTGGTACAGCTCTGTTCCTTCACAGTGATGTGCCCCGGGTTACACCATCTCTCATTGACATACATTGCTAGTCCCCCACCTCTCCTCTTACCACTCTCCTTTGCATTCCGGTCCGCTCTAACCAGTTGAAAGCCATCCAGAGTTATGACAGAGTGTGTGGTCCCTGAGCCATGTCTCAGTGAACAGGAGGAGGCTGCTCTGCTTGTACTCCCACTGCAGTCTGGTTAGCGCAATTAGCTCTTCCATCTTGTTGGGTAAAGATCTTACATTACCCATGAGAATGGATGGAATGCTTGGTTTGTACCATCTCCTTCTTTCCTGGTACTTCACTCCAGCCCTGCGTCCCCTCCTCGTAATTCCTTCGGAATCTTGGGTCGCTCCTCCAGGAGTACTTTCCTGTTGCCCAGTGCTAGCAGCTGCTCCCTACAGTAAACAATGGCTTGGCTTACAGATTCTCCAGAAGTGGTGGTAAAAAGTCCCAAAAAGAGTAGAAGACATACTACTACTCTCACAAAAATTTGTGGGTCCAAATTTTAGCTTCTTCTTCTCCTTGACTGTTTCTTAATATCCAAGTATGCAAGTTTTTACTTGTTTACATGCTAGTTTGTACCTGGAAAGTTCATTCGGGAGTCCAGACTTCCCGAGGACGTGAGACGCGTGCGATCATTCACAATTGGAACGGCAGTGATGGTATTACAGTTCAGGTCCAGTGTGTTTTTACCACCTTTTCACTTTAATTTCATTGTGATTTTTATTTACAATATACATTCTCCATGATACACCTAATTACTAGATTTCTTTTTAAAAAATCATGTTTAAAAAACTGGCTGTAAGCAATCATGCAAAATGCTTGGCTATAAAAGGACCATCCATGTGAAATTATTTGGCAAGATTGCAGTAAAAACTGGACTGATTCCTTCATTAATTTACACTGGAGTGATCTGAGAACATGGTAAAGAGTTGTTACATGCCAGAGTACGTTGCTCTGTTTTTCTGTTGCTCCTGTCTTTCAGGTGTCAAGCCTCCACCTATTGGCCAATTCAAAGATAATTGGCACACGTCTATTGGCTGACCTGGGCACAGTAGGTCAATAGCTTGCCAGGGATCATTAGAAAAGAGCAGCTCCCTGGACAGCTGGGCAGCTTCTGACTCTTGTGGAACTCTTGTTTGTAGGCTTCTGTGTACGTAAAACAGAGTGTGTTGGTGGGAGGCTGGACAAGTAAGCTTGGGGTACCCTATACACTGGCAGCAGAGGTTTGACTGTTACAGACACTAGGTTATGCGGCTGATGCCACTTTTGTATGTTTTGACTGGACTTTTTTGTCGAGCAGCTAGACGGGCCTTTTGTTTTGCATATTGCTTTATTTAGACCCAGGGAAGCTGTTGACCTCCTTTTGTTTTGTTAATTTATTTGATTTGGCTCAACCGATTGGTCCTCCTTCCCCACTTTTTTTTTTTGTTGTCAAGTTCATTGTTGTCAAGGCATGACAACAGAATGAAATCCTGTCTGACTATTAACCTAGCTGTTGTCCGTCTTCGTTAATTTTGGTGGTCTTGTGTTAATGTCTCCTCCCTGCCTTAGCCCCCACCATGGTCAGGGGGGGATGCAACACAAATGGGGGCTCGTCCAGGATTCGAACCCAGAACCTCTTGCACCTGAAGCGAGAAGCATACCCCTAGAGTCTAGGGGTATGCCAGTGTTCTAGACATGCTACCTACTATAATATTAATCTTGTCTTTAGCTAAGCACAAACAAACAGATCATCTGACTCCATCTTATCTTATTCTTTGCATCTTCTCCTGTCAAATCAAACCCTTTGCATTTTGTATTCTACGGGTGTGTCGAAATACAAAAATTCGCTATTGTAAGGTTAAAAAGTTTTGTTTGTTAAACCTTAATTTGCTTTACTTACAGACAACACTAAACACCAAACTTTATCATCTGGAAATATAAAATTATTATTGCACTTTTACTCAGCTAGTATGCACATGTAGTCAGTTTGAGCTGCAGTCACTCAATATTACCTTTGTTCACAGTCAATAAGACTGAATCACAATCGAAAAGAGAAAATCAACTGTACTTTGGCAAAGGCAATGTATCCCTAAAGTAACCTCACAAAAAAAAAAAAATGCTACCCAACTCTCTGGGGAGGAGCCTGATCCTGCTGACTCTACTGGGATATCAATACGCACACACAAACAGGCATGCTGGCAAGGACCTTTTGTTCCAGCTGAGTGGGAGAATGGCTCTCCTTGTGCTGATTATCTCACTGCCCACTGCCACCCTCCCTCCTGTGTGCAAACCCCCCCCCCCCATTCCCTCTAGCTCATCAGTGTGGTTGAAGTAGCTTTCACACCCTCCATAAAAGCACCTCCACCCCCAGCACCACCACAGTTTTTTTAATCCCCCCACAGCTTCTCATACTTTGCATCTAAAAGTGAACAGTCATACAGAAAGAAAAAGGGTCTGAATAAAAAGAAGCTGATAGAATGGTCAAACTAATTTTCAATGATGAATGGTTGATAGTACTACCACACACACATACACACACTTTTATGTTGTCTGCTGCTCCCTGGCTAACCTTGCCTCCGGCATGAGAACAGCATGGAGAGACAATTAGCTTCCTAACAGCATGAGCTCAGAGTGAGAACCACAGTCTGTGTTTGCGATTATGACGAAGATTTATAGCTCAGCTGGTGATGGGAAAAGATATTGTTGAAATTTTGGAAAAAGGGAGTGTCGTGTTCCTGAAACAAAAAGCTATACTGGAGCCAAAAAACAAACAAACACCCAAAACTATTATAACAAGCTTTCATTAACTGTTCTTAATTGTTTAACTTACAGAGTTGCTATAAGTTAAATGCCACTGTTAGTATGCTAGCTCGCTCACAATACTGCAAGCTAAGATGCTAATTAGTGCTAAGCATGAAATAGAACCAAGAGAGAGATGAGATTTGTTAGGTTGTAATTGAACACTAAGAATCGCAACAAACATGACAAATTGACATGAGACAACCATGCAGTGAAAATGTATGCTATGCCTTCTGATGATACTGCCTAAGGGAAGCATATATAATGTAAACAGAATTGGTCCTAGCACTGAACCCTGTGGAACACCATAATTAACCTTGGTGTGTGAAGAGGACCCTCAGTTTACATTAACAAATTGGAGTCTATTAGATAGATATGATTTAACCCACTGTGATGCAGTACCTTTAATGTCTACAGCATGCTCTAATCACTCTAATAGAATATTATGGTCAACAGTATCGAACGCTGCACTGAGGTCTAGCAGAACAACCACAGAGATGAGTCCACTGTCAGAGGCCATAAGGAGATCATTTGTAACTTTCACTAAAGCTGTTTCTGTGCTGTGATGAGCTCTGAAACCTGACTGAAACTCTTCAAATAGTCTATTCCTCTGCAGATGATTAATTAGCTGTTTTAGAACTACTTCAAGAATTTGTTAGATAAAAAGAAGGTTGGACACCCCCCCAACCTGCTCGGCCTGTTGATTAATTTAAACTAACATAATCATCCTGTTGCAACCAGGTTTCTAACAGGCAGAGTAAATTGACTTGTTTATCAATTATTAATTCACACTTAGTTTTTAGTTTATTTTTTGTCTGTTTGGGAGCTGACACAGTGGGGACTCTGTGGGGATGGGGTTTTGGGAGGGGGGTAACAGGAGGCGAGAAGCAAGAGGAAAGGCGTGTAAGACTGCAATTCTGCTTCCTGGTGCCAACTCTGGATAGTCACGTTTTGGGTGTTTTAATAAATTTGGCCAAATTTCTAGAAATGAGAACTGCTCCATCCAAAGTGGGATGGATGCCGTCTCTCTTAAACTGACCAGGTTTCCTCCAGAAAGCATCCCAATTATTTATAAAGCCCACATCATTTTTTGGACACCACTCAGACAGCCAGCAATTAAAGGAGAACATGCAGCTAAACATGTCACTCCTGTCCAATTGGGGAGGGGACCAACTACAGTAAACTACAGAGTCCAACATTGTTTTGGCAAAGTAACACACAATTCAATATTGGTTTTAGTGACCTCCAACTGACGTAACCCGGTGTCATTACTACCGATGTGAAATATAATGTTATAATTTATTGAAGTTATGTTTACCCTTAGCCAGCAGTTTTAAATTTCCCTTAACGTCGCCTGCTCTGGCCCCTACAAGACAACTGACTATGGTTGCTGGTGTCTCTATCGTCACGAGCCCTAGTTCGATCCTGGGAGGAAGCACAAATCCCTTTGGGTTGCGTCAGGAAGGACATCTGCAGTAAGGAATTTGCCGAGTCAAACATGCAGAGCTACCCACTGTTTTAACCCTTTGTGAATAGAAGCAGCTGAAAGTAGCTTTTACTCTCCAGTGTGAAGATTTGTGACTTTTATAACACTGTTCACCTATTCACACACACACATTCATTCAGCACTTTCTATTTCTTTTTAACTAATACATACAGTCTCTCTCACAATAATGAATGTTTTGGGGGAAATGTAGGGTTCAGTATCTTGTGCAAGGACACTTCAACACGAGACTGGTGAAGCTGAGGCTCATACCATCAATCTTCCACCTGAATTTCAATTCAGTTTTGTTTATATGGCACCAAATCATAGCAGTTGCCTCAAGGCCTTTTATACTGTAAGGTAAAGACCCTACAACAATAAAAAGAAAACAGAAAACAGACATGCTGTTAGCATGTGAGGATTTAACTTAAAATAAAATACCAATTGGAATTTGGACAGACCAAACAAGCACTATGTAGACACCATATGAGGCTCCTGAAACCCCGCTAGGCATTTTTGTGGCATTTTATAGACTAAACAATATTAATCAGTCATGACACAAATCTGTTTCAGCCTAAGGGGGTGACTTCATAGACAGCTTGACAAGGGCACAGCATCTGAGTCAGCAGAAGTCCTCACCATGAGCTCAAAACTGCACACACCTGCATACACCGTATAGTGCTTGTCTTTGTCATTTCCTACAACGAAATCAAGGGGCAGAGACAGAGAGGAAAAGGCAAAGGCATTAACCTTGTTCCACTACTCTAACGCAACTGCAGCCTAATTCTTCTGGGCCCATGCAAATTACATTCACTGAAAATCTTTTGAGAAGCGAATACCAATCCCCCTCTAGGATTCAGTAATGGTACTAAAAATTCTGCAGCTTTCTACAGTTGCTCCAGTGAATCTGCTGGGATTCATATGTTTGATTCACATGTTGACCCAGTTTATGGAGAAAAAGAAACTTACCAAATGTGTCGGTATAAACTTTTCAAATGACTCCTGCAGCATAAAATCCACTTTTCTGCCGCAGTATGCTGCAAACCAGAACATTCAAGTCAAGTCGGAGGTTCGTCAGTACAAGAGAAACTCTTTCGTGTCGAGTCTGAATCGAGTCTGGAGTCCTTATTTTTACTTGAATGTGCCAACGACATTTGGACACTTTGGGGAGGGTAAACAAGTTATAAATAGAGCTGACTATCAGTCATCATTGGTACTACTGAACAAAAATGTATTTCTCCAAGCTTAATTGCAATGCAGGAAGGAACAGTATGTGAAACAAGATATACAACGGCTGTTTAATCAGAACTTACATCTATTAAAGGTGAAATGGAGTCATCAGGCAAACTTAATCAGGAAATAAAGCAGGTGTTAAAAGGAAGAACACGAAGAGCGAATCAATGATGAGAAATAAAACTAAACTAAATAAAACTCTCGTAAGCTTGTTAGCGAACATTTGCTTATTTACACATCCAGTAGATACATTTTAAACTGTGTCTGTGTCCAAAGAGTCCTTGGGGAACTACGTGGCTCTTTAGCTGTTAAATGGTGCAGTGTGTTCACACAGAGTGTGCCAAGCTTTTGTTGAAAAAAACCTGCCAGCTGTGGCTAAAATTTGCACTTTGATACTGAGCTAAAACCCACACAAGGAAATGTAGTCTGAAAACAAGGTGAAAATACTTTTTTCAGTACTGTACTGAAGTACCATTGGGCTATACGAGATATCAAAAAAGTACATGTAAGTACAACACACCATGACGCACTGTGCGTTTTGTATTTGACAAAAATATAAAATCCCCCTACGTGCACTAAAGGTGCTCTATATTTGGATATATTCAGGGTTATATGAGAACTATAAACTACATGGCATGTTCACATATGGTCTATGAACCAGTCAATTTTGTCAATAATTACTGCTGTAAAAAAGCATATTTTTGTACACTTTTTCAAGAAGACTATGTCTCCAGGATTGTTTTCAGTGTTTGAGCAAAAAGAAAATAATGTCTGAATTGTAAGTCCAAAATTTAACATCTGTGGATGTTGGATGCTTGGTGGGTTAACCTGCTAACCAGAAAATCCAAATTTCAAATGGAAATACATCATGATGTTACGCAAAACTGGAGGAAGGATCCCACTCCCACCACAGACTTATTGTATGTAAGCATGAGTTGGAACCAAGTCCACCAGGTTTTGGATTCAAACACCCAGTTTCTCAGTTTTGGGTGGCTTACAAATCAGTAACTGCATAACTGCAGTAACTGCATAACTGCAGTAACTGCATAACTGCATAACTGCAGGCTCTTATTCCCAGCAGGTCAGTTAATGCCAGGGTGTTGGTGTGGCTCGTTACACAAAAGCGGACACATCAAGTTATGGCGTCAGTGTTGTTCTCAGCGTGTAAAGCAGCAAGTGAAAAAAGTCGTAAGAAAAAAGGAAAAGCAAAGTGCAAAACGCAAAGCTAACAAAGTGCCTGGCGTCTGACTGAATGCCTCTCTGGCAGTGAGTTGACATGCTTCATTAGATTTTGTTGGTTTTAAAAAGACTGTTTCTCATTGGAAGTATAGCAGCTAATGTAAATCTAACCATCTCCTGAATAAAATCCATGGCCCACAACTCAAAAGTTTAAAAAAATGTGGAACAGAGGTCTATTTTAAATACTTTGTCCAAAGCGTGCATGATCGTCAGCCATGTTTTCATGACGAGGCTCAGCATTCTCTTCTGAAACAGACAGAATAAGAAGGAAAAAAGCACGAGGAAAAGGAAATGCTATCCCCTGCAGTTCCCAGAGGACAACTCAGAGGAAGGTGCCATATTACAAACTAATAAGCCCGTGCAGAAATTGTGAAACAACCAAAAACGCACTACAACGCACTACAACGTGCACGTGAACACATTTATATTAGGCAAGCTTCACGGCAGCTCAGTGGATTTTATTATGTGCTGTGTGCTATAGAGAGATAACTAAAAGATGAGAGATTTTAAATGAGCCTCCAGAAAATGAGCGCGCGATTGTGTGAGCGCTGGTAGTAATAAGGATGATGGGGTGAAAGGGTGAGGGAGAGAGGGAGGAGGAAGAGGATGGTGTGAATGGGGAAGTTGAGGTAAGCAAAGAGGGGGGAAATGGAAAGGGCTGGAGAGCTGCTGGATTTAGAAACTGGAAGTCAGCGCTGCATTCACAGCAGCAGAGGGTGAAAGGAGGTGGAGGATGAGGCAGGCAGAGAAGAGTGTTTTTAGACGCGATAATGCAGACAGAGCAGTGCATCCACAGCATGGACAAAATCATCTATAATACAGAGAACGCGTGCTACATGCTTATTTTTGCATTTCTTCTTCCTGCTGCATGCTATTTCCAACTCAGCAGTCCAACAGACACTGCAATTACGTGCCTCTGTTGTTCCTCAGCATCTGTTTTTAACAGCACTTTCAGAACACTGAGACACTCTCTATTATTTTGCTTCCCTACTACAGCTCATTGGGTTTGAAATGTAACATGACTTTGGGATTAAAATATTGCCTCTGAGCTTTAATTTGAGAATGTTTACATCAATGATGGCTGTAAACATCTGGCCCCTTTATGCACCCGGTTCCCCTGTTATGGCGCAGTGCAGCTGGATAATAATACTGAACATTACAGAGTAGCCAGCCATAGGGGGGGTTATGATCAAAAAGGAGCGTTCTTGACTGGTTAGTTCAATCACATGACCTTCATTTAGTTTCACCTGCCCCCAGCCTATCAGTGAGCAGTGAACATAGACACAATTACTCACACTCACATTCACAGCTAAGGGCAGTGTAGAATCACCAGTTAGAATAACATGCATATCTTTGGACTGTGGGAGTATCAGGGTACTCCACAGAAATTGCTGTTATAGTTTCCGTCTGCAGCCATAACTGATGACTGTTTAAGTGAGCGAGTTAAAACTAGGCTTTTGAAAAGTTCAAACGAAACGAAACGATTTGCAAACTTGGAAAATGGACGTGTTTATTGAGCCTCTAATTGTCAGCAGTTGACTGAGAGTAAACCATTTTCTAAAGCATCCTACGCAATAAAAGTTGTTAAAAAAGCAGGAGCTCAGCCTGAAAGCTGTGTGGAGACAGTTTGGTCAGTTTGCTTTGACTGCTTTCCACATAAGATAGGATGCAAACTTAGAAAGATTCCCAGCTTGTCCGATCGCCTGGCTTGCTGTGTTTCTCTTGCCCTGCAGGACGTCTTTCCTAGATCTCAGAGAAGATAGCACAGTCACGGCATCATTAAGCTGCCTGGGGAATACCAGGTGCTTCGAAGATGAAACAAAAGGAAACGACCACTTAAAATTAAATCCAAGGTAGCCATTACAGGCAAACGAACAAAACAATATGTCGTTGACTGACTTCACTATTTCTGTCCTACTCTACCTCTCTTGGCAAACAACAGAAGGTGATACCAGTAGAGTATGAAGAAATTTTCTATTAACAGTTCCACCTGCATGTGTGTGTTTTTAGCTTGCAATGAAAACAACTGCAAACTGTGTTCCACTGTTCTGTTGTCAGGTGTAAGTACAGTAGGTAGTCTTTACTGTTAATGGGATGCCAGCATCTATTTTCACTGTCAAAGTCTGAGTTCACTTCAAAGAGCACCAATCTGTGGCGGGGAGCCGAATGTTCCTCCTACTGCATGCATCCACACCTCACACAAACACCTTTTTTGTTGCACTTCAAAGTGCATACAGACAATCTGTTGTCTCACACACACACACAAAAATAATCCCACACACAAACAGTTACTTATCCCATCATTGTTAGCTTGGAACACACAAACAAGTGAAACACAGAAAAACTGCCCCACGCTACAGACATTTTTCTTTAGTAAGCAGACTGTGAAAACAGCAGCGAAAGGGGTGAAGCAATTCATTAGCCAAGTATAGAAACAGAGGATCAAATGTATGCTGTGTGACATTCATGTATGTGAGAAAAAAGTGCAATAATGATAATGAAACAAAAACAGGTTTCTGACTTTTTAGGAACAAGGTGGGAAACAACGTCTTTTGTTTAAATGACATTTTTAAAAATTTGACAGCCCACGAACATGACGCCTCCGAGAAAAAGCTAAGCACATCCTTACTGCTTCCATAGGAAATACAAGTATTAAAGCGGGGATCATACTTTCCACGGCTGCAAGTCCACTAGGGTCTGCTTGGGTCCCAGTGACGTACATTTAGTCATCAGACTGTTAGTGCAAGGGTTCGTGTGAAGGTCTGTACACCTGCCTATTTTCTGCGACCACACAGATGTTTTCTCTTCTCTGGAACAAGAACTTGGCAGCATAGCTTAGGTTTGTAAAGCTGCAGATGAACAAACCACAAAACTTGTGAAACAACGTCCTTTGGACAAACAAGACCACATTGGAGATTTGGCCATAGTGCACAGCACATCACCACAAACACCTCATACTAACAGTCGAGTACAGTACTGAAGGAGTGAGGAGATCATATTCTGTGGCCTTTCGTACATTTTCTATTATATCATATTCTTTGTAACGACCCAAACTCCAAGTGGTTATCAGTAATATCAAAGCGAAACCTATTATGTTCATTTCCATTTACACATTTTTATTCTTGGACTTTTTGATTCACTCATGATTCATAGTTCAAAACAACCCTAATGCATCTTATACTGGGCCTTCATGCAGCCACACAGTTCATCTTTTAGCTCCCTTCCCCTCCCTTTAATACTTTGTTTCCTGATCGCGAGGGGCTTCTGTGCTCACAGCAGAGCCAAGAGTACAAAAAACTACCTGAAAACAGCATTTTAGAGCAGCCTGAAGCCCGAGCTGTTGTTTTACAGGGATTAATAGCATAGGGACTGATCTCGCTATTTAAAACTTTGGTCATGTTTACAATATGATCATCCCCCATTGGAACAGTATATTCGTGCAAATCTTGGATTTATAAAACAAATATTCTCATATCCATCACAGATTAAATCTGATTCCTCACAAGGCTCTTGGCAGACAGCTCAGGGGAATCTATTTTGCTTGTTTGTTTTCAAAAGCAGTTCAGATGAGATTTATCCAGGACCCCTGCAGAGAGGGACAAAACCCACCCCAAAGCCTTATCTTCATAACGTATGACTAATCTCACTGTGGCCTGAGAAACAGGGGGCCAACAGAGCAATGAGAAAGAGTGAGCGAAGCGGTGAAGAATGCAAAGGGGTCAAATTGAAAGTATCTGGTGTCGGTTTTAAAAACCTCTGACTCTTCTGCAGAACGTGACACAAGGAGAATATGTTTGGAGTGAAAAAACAACCTTACTGTAAAACATATTCCACTTTAACATTGAGCAACAGAGTATCATGGTGTGCTGTAGCAGCTAACTTTAACAATAAAAGCATATCATACTTCAGATTCAGCCACCAGATCCACTAATGGAAGCTCCTAATAGAGATTCAGGGCCAGGGTTAGTGTTACTACCTATGATGACTTACACCTCAGAGAGCTAAGTAGGCGAGTTTAAGTGCAGTTAGTTTTTCTAAGCATCAAAGTTGAGTTATATGATTCCCTTGACTGTGTGATGTTTTCCAAAGAGGTCAAGGTGGAGTGTTTAGAAATGATCAATTATGCTGGAGTATTTAAACTTCCACCCAAGATATCAGTCGATACATTTAACTGTTGCTGAGTTATGATCAAATTCATTTCGGCTTTAGCAGATTATTCTAGGCTTTCATAATAGCATTACTGCCATTGCCAAACACAGCAAAGGATACACCAGGAAAGAGAACAGAACAGAAAAAGGAGAGAAGAAAAAGACCAAGCAAACAGGCATGAGAAGGTGAAGGCTTGTACTTACTGAGCACGTAGAGGGAGAGAGCAAGGCCCGCCAAGCAGAAACCCTCAAAGAAGCGCAAGGTGCTGAACATGGTGACATTTACAGAGAAGGCAACACTCAGACCAAACACCAGCATGAAAAGCACCGAAAGGATCAACACTGGGTGTCGACCAAACCTTAGAAACAAGAGAGAAAGACAGGGAGATAAAGACGTAGCAAAGAGCTTAAAAACCCAGTTAAACTGAGAAAGAAACTTTTCATGTAAAGTCCGGAGAAAGAGAACATTGCATTCATCGTTTCCTTCAGACTCTAAGCACGTCCTGGTCTGGAGGGGCGGGGGAGGGTTAGGAGGTCACTGGGTCAGGTCCCAACTGAGGCCTCATGGCCCCCGTTGCTTCTTTACATTGTTGTGCATAGTTGCTGATCCCTAACACAATGCAGGTGCTTATTTTCCCACGATGCCACTCGGGCGGCTTGCAGACGGCAAAAGTGACCATAATTAACTTGATGACAGTGGCATTTTGCTCAGTTACAAAAGATATTGTATCATTTAGCTTTGCAGATAGTTCGATATTTAACCATTAAGGCTCTGCGATACTCTTCTTTAAGCTTCCCACCACTCCTAGAGAAGCTGTCAGACATTTCTTTTTTCTTATTCTCGATAACTCTGGATAAAGCACTTTTACAATCTGGTTAATGCCAATTCCACTGTTTGTCTTTTTAGTTTGATTTTGTTGTTATTGATTTTTGAATGGCTTTAAAATCCTCCTCACACAATTTTAGACATTTTTAAATATCTAGCCAGCTAAAGATTGATGTGACACGACAGTCAACAGCTGATGCTGATCTTCACCCAATCAACTGGTCCGTCCTTCGATAATACATTCACTGGCCTTTTTTTTGTCACCTCGCTAGTACCAGGTTGGACCCTTACACCACCACCAACCTGAGCCATTACATGCAGGATGGATCTTTGCTTTCATGTTGCTTATGGGAAATTCTGACAAGATTTGAATGTAGCAGCAGAAAGAGAGGCTCGTGTTTCCATGTTCTATTGTTTAATTTTGGGAAATCCATGCAAACTGTAGCCTCATTTTCCTGTCATTTGCTGACAGCAGCAGTATTCAGCGTGGTCTTCTGCCCGTACAGTCCATCTGCCTCGAGGTTCAACGTGTTGTTCAGAGATGCTCCTCTGCATGCCTTGGTTTGAACGAGTGGTGATTTGAGTTACAGTTGCCTAATAATAGCTCTAAGCACTCTGGGCATTCACCTCTGACCTTTGACATTAGGAAGATATTTGCACCCAGGTAACTGACCATTTTCTTTAAACTCTACAAGCTGTGTGGGAAAAGAAAATGGTCCTTACAGTCTAACAAAACAGACAAAGAAGGAGGCAGCGTACCAGTCAGCCATGACACCCATCACCAGGTATCCAAATATGGAGCCCACAAGCAAAGAGAACTTGGCAATGTGAACCTTCCAGGCCGAGTCACACACTAGGTTCCACTGGAACAGAAACAAAAAGAATGAGAGAAACATAAGTCAGATATTGTTTTCAGAGTAAGGCACTCCCAACATGTTAAAAGGGAATAAGACATCAGGAGGAGCTGAGACACTTATAATATGAACGCTGCACAGAAGCCAAAAAAGAAACGTGGGCTTCTCTCATCAGAATCCTGTCAAACTCTTCTCACTCTCTGACTCACTGTGTTGATAATTCATGAAGTTGGACGCATCTGCAAACATGCTACAAACACTTCTTAAATATTCAAGTGTTCATCCCACATCTATATTTATGTGTGTTTCTGAGAGACAAAGAGAGAGCAGACACAGTGCATGTGGGAAAGCAGCTGTATGTCTGTTATAACAACAATCAATAGTTTCCCACTCTTTCCTCTAAGCCAGTGGGTCAGTGCACACACCACTGCAGCACTCAGCAGCTGAAGTTTAGCCAAGGACACATGCAGAAGCACTACGTGTGCACCATACTTGTGCATAGCCTTGACAGCATCTGCAAGAGAGCCCAGTGGAGTGACTGAGCTGTGTGTGAATCCAATGTTGGTGTTTAACAAAAAATTTACACATGTCCCTGCTGAGCATCCAACTGCACCACGAAGAGTGAGTAGAGAGAGACAGTTAGAGGTTATGCTCTATGATGGCTGGACAACACAGCCACTGTGAGTTTATTAAGTCTGGGCTTTTAGCACCGCTTTTATCTGAGAAAGCAGGTGTCATTAATGCACAAATGCAGAAGCAACGATCAGCATTGTTGCTTATTAACGTTCAGCCACTTCTTGTCACAAGGATTCAGTTTGGTTGGGGTTTTTTTTCTGAATTCTGTCTCTGTAATTGGATTCCAAGAAAAAATAAATAAACTAAGGTTTGAACATAAGCACATGTCAGAATTATCTGGCTTGAGGACCCCGGGGCAAATATGTCAAACAGAGTTTCATTATGCTTCTGTGTTTATTGTGCTTGAATACTGCCTCCTCCCACTACCTGTAGAATAGTATGCTAATGTGATCATTACTGTATTATCTGTGCGCTGTGCGATATAAATGAGTCAACCAAAGTTTTCAGCTATTGTGACACAAGGGCTTCAGTATTAGTTTATTGCCATAAACCAGTTGACACTAGCACCAGCAGAGCTTTGGGTAGGAATACTAGTCTTAATGTATGTGCGAAAACCTCCCATGATGCACTGAGCGCTTCTCCTTCATTGGCCTCTTTTGACTCGCCATCTGTTTATATACAACTTCATGTCATTAGCTCTTTTTCGGCTCTGTCCTGTAGTTTGTGTATGTGTTAGGCTCTCCGGGCTCCTATTTTCTCTCTTCCCTTTCTCTCTCTGCACACTCCACTCATACACTCTGGAATTCAGGCGCTTAAGTGTAAGATGTAAAAAGAGTCTCATTATTCTCTTTGAACTGATGTACCAGGCAGCACCAGCTCACTCCAAAGCACAATAAATAAATAAATAAACAGTACGCGGGTCAGTGGGTAACGTGTCAATCAACTGTCTGAGGCTGGCAGTAGTGATGATGACGGCAATCCCCCCACCTACCCACCCCTGAATAACACTATGGGTCTATGGCGCTCACTCGTTACCTTGGTAACCACATTCTGACTAAGTCCCGTCTGCAGCTCCAGCCTCCACTCCTTACAAGCGCACAGCATTCCGACGCCGTCGCCGTATCCGTGCCCGGTGCCGTTGCCTGTGGGCTTCAACGAGGGCGCGATGCTGGTGACGGTGACCGGCGGGGTCGCCGCGGTCCAGTCGCTTTCGTTTGCCAGTGGCTGCACGCAAGTGCCATTGGGCTGCGCCAGGAGGAAGTAATCCGAAAACTGGCTAAAGCCGATGAACAACGCCGGTATCCAGGTCAGGACCACGAGCTGCTTCTGGTGTTTCCCGAAGCCCCCGAGAGACGGCAGAACGGAGCCGTCGATGTGCGGCAGCAGCCGGGGCGCCGGGCGCTCCAACGGAGTGAAGCCGTTCTCAGGCGTGTGGTCCTGCGCCTCCGGCTGTCCCGCTGCCATTACGACCCGGCACAAAGAGAGCAGCTGTGCGCAACAGCGGGCGAAGCGAAGCCCCCGCTCTGTCGCCCTCCGCGCACTCTGCGTTAAGCCCTTTGACACAAAGGAAGCTCGCCGCACAGATAAATCCGGTGTACGGCCAACAAAAGCACAAACCCCAAAACACACACACAGACAGAGAAAGAGAGAGAGAGAGGGGGGAGGGAGGTCTCCGGTCCGTGCGGGCGCGCAGATGCACCGAATCACCGAGCAGTCGTCCTCATGGCGACGGGACTTGAAGTGACCGGTGGGTGTCCGAGTGGAGCGGTTGTGTCAGGAGGAGGATGACGCTGTGGAGAGGCTCCCGGAGAGCGGTGGGCTCGGACGGGCATGCTCACGGGCTTTGTATTCCATGAGTGCAGCCGGATCCATCCATGCGCCAGGCCCGGTGGTTGAATGGAAGTGTGATACTGAGCTGCATTCAGATCTTCGCAAGATCTGCCGGTTCCTCATCCGCGAGTGCCACAGGTCTCATACCTGTCCAAAACGCGACCCTCTGCAGGTGCGCGTCATTTATCTCCTCGAGCCCAGAATGCGCGTCCTCGCAGACATCACGAGTCCACTTTTGAGAGCGCTGAGTTCAGAGACGCAGTGAAGCACGCTGCTCGGTTTGTCACAGTCTAGTCAATGGGACGCTGTGCCAAAGAGGGGCTTGGAGCAGTAATGGGGGACGGAAGACAAACCCCGCCCTCCTTCGTCGCGCTATGCGCTGCGATTGGAGAGCCTTCAAAGAGCGACTGCACCACTGACGGGCATCTGCAGGCAACAATGATCCCCTTTGTGCAGCCTGTGCCCTCTGCACTGAGCAGAAAGCGTGTCAGGATTACGCACTCATCATGTTTTCCGCTGATTCCACATGATTCGCGGTGAAGGGATCAAGTAGAGGGCTCAAGTTTGTGTCTTGTGTTTTTCTAGTCGATTTGTGCCGAAGCGTCCGCCGAACAGCCCACTCAGGCAGTTTTGCGTCATACAATCTTTTTCATAACCGTCGTATAAATAGGCAACGTTACTTACTGGTTTGGGGAGACAATAGAAGAAGATGGCAGGGGATTGAAGGAGTGATGTGCTGCACCTCAGACGCGAGGGGGCGTTAGACGATCGCAGGTCGGTTATATCAGCTCTAGATCAGACAATCGGCAAAAATCCAAGAAAGGGAAATAAAAAAAATAGCCCGTATTTCTTAAGAATGGTGCACGTTGGGACATAAATGAGGGCCAAGGCTCTTTGGTCTTCAGATGTGGCTGCTGATATGGTGATGTGCCAGCGTCTGTCGCACATGTTGTGAGTGACCTTGAGATTCCAGCAAGTGACAGATTTTGTCTCAGGACTGGGAAAAAAGTGTAATGTGTGAAAACTAGTGTGACTTGCGTGAAGCTGTGAGCAGTGTACTCCTGAATGATTTTGAGTGACATGAAGCTGGTGTTCAGGCTGCGGCTCACTGAAGTGACAAAGAGGTGACAACTTGTGCTCAGCCCCAACTCATTTCTCACCTCCTTCTTTATCCCCAGAGCACTTTGTTACGGCTCGACGCTGAGGAGAAGGAAGAGGCTTAAAAAGAACCCAGGAGGCTGTTTTGTCGTGTGTGTGTGTGTTCCAACCACACCCATGTTGTAGCACATACCAGAGCTGACTTGTGCTCTGCCCTTATTAGAATGCAACCCCATCAGTACATCCAAAAACAACAACAACAATAATTATTGAGTTTGATTTTGCAAAACTACACCGTGTGGCTTAGTGAGTTGAACTTATGGTCATTTCATTTAAAGTAATGCAGAACCCCATCTATAGAGGATAACCTTTGTTATTTTGTCACAGCTACAGCTGGCAGATGTGCGGTGCACAGGGAATTGCCAGGTTTCTGTGATAGACTTGCTGGTATGTAACTGTGCCTGTGTAAAACGTGCGGCTTGCAGTTCTCTCAAGGAGTGCTGATCCAAACCACCCGAGTGAGTGACTGAAGTCACATTGTGACACATTTGTTACATTAAAGAAGAGAATAAAGAAAAAGGAGATTTTTTTAAAAAGTCAGTAAAAACTAAAGGAGTCTGCATGTTCTCCTCACATCTGTGTGGGTTCTCTCCAGGTACTCCAGCTTTACTCAAAGGTGTAAATGTGAGTGTTTGCCCAGGATGTATGCCGCCTCTCGCCCTGTGGCAGCTGAGATAGGCTCCATCAACCCTGCAGCCCTGAACTGGATAAGCAGAAGAAAATCAATGGATAGACGGTGCTTTATTGAGACATTTAAACCTAGAGTAAGTCATGAGAACATAACTGTTAGAGAGTTCTCATGAACAGAGAGAAAGTTTGTCTGTATCCCTCTCGCCAAATACACACAGAGTGGCGCAGGCAGCAGTCACTTCACTCCATTAAATGAGACCCGCTCATCGAGATGGTCCCCAGCAAAACACTCTCCAACTCTGAAGTGGTGCAGACAAAAAACTGTTGAGACAGAGAGATGAAAATAGAGAGATTTTACACATTATTATTAATATATCCAAAATAAGCATTTAATGATTTCCTATTTTTCAGCCTGTGGGCACATCTACTCCACAGGAATCATTCACCATAAACAATTTCAGAGGTAAATGATAAGAGATATTGGTCTAACAGAGGCATAGGAATGATACAAGTGCAGTAAATCTGGTGATTTTTAAAGTAATTCTTAAATTTATCAAGTATCAAAACAGTCTCAGCAGTCGGGTGATTAAGCAGACTGTAACCAAGATCATTTTGGTATTTTTAGCAGCTGATAAAGCACAATGTGGTAGGATTACCAGCTTTTAGTTCTAGGACCACAGACTTCTTCAAATCTAATCTTCATTTTATGTTAATAGCAGGCTTGCACAGTTTTATTGCATGGAACTTGGATTGTTGTAAACTCTCTCCACTACAGACAGACACACCTGCCAAAGCAGTCAGAGTCACCTTTGTGATTGTTCCTGCTGCAGTGGTTTTCATTCTCCAGCGCCACTTTTTGCCATAATAAAACGGACACGTGGACAGACACAACCACAGAGTGAAAACATTACTAGCTACATTGTGTTAGGTAAATATTACATCTTCTTACCCTAGATGACAATACTTCCAATGAAAAGCTACAAATCCATTAATAAATGTAAAACTGTGAGATCTAAGCCAATGTCATGATGACCCTGACCCTAAGTTCATGGTAGTCAGTCATCGTTTTAAGTGACAGACATCAAGTAAAGTCAGGGTTAGGGTCACTAATGATGATTTAGATTCGAAAAGGTTAAAAGGATGTGGCACTGGTGTGCCCTCTTCTTCAGGTGCCAACCCGGGGATTGGACCACACCTGCACATTTTCACAACAATCCAAGGTTACATTTAAATGCCTGTCAAAGTGCTCAAAACTCCCTCTGTTGTAGTCCTGCCAAAGGACATTTCCCAAACACAAGGAGAGATGCAGAAAGACTCACAAGGCGAAAACAATACCAGCAACACTTTCATAGCTAGTTAACAGAAAACCTGTTTGTGATTTTCCCATCAAAACCAGCATTAACAGACAGTTAGTCATAATCTGTCAGTCATCTCATTAGGCTGACTCTTTACACAGGTAAGAAAGATGCAATCAGCACAATCGTGATCACTTAAAGTAAAACACAGGGAAACGCTAATGGCCCACTGACTCCAGCAAAACTGTAGGTTGCCTCAAAATGGAAATGTAAAAAGATGTAAAAATGATTGTGAATCAACCACAGCTTGCTTTGTGAGGCTTCCCACCTAACATCAGCTTGCTGAGGTGGGAGAAAAGGTTAACTGTTTGGATTTTGCGGAGGAGCTGAATCGGAGCGTATTTGAGCTGGCGGTTCTCACACATTGACCGTGAGACTCAGGAAACTTCAGAGAATACTTTTCATGCTCCCTCACATCACACATGAATGCAGGCTGTTCAGTAGGTTATATGTTGTGTAATTGCTGAGTTGTGTGATGCTTAGTGCCACCTAGAGGTAATTTTAATAGACCAAGTTGCAGAAAAATACTTTAAATTAAGGCTAATTGGTCATTTTAAATAAGCGTGGCTGCAGTGTTTCATCCCTTTCTGCTTGTGAGAGAAGTGAAGAAAGCAAAATGATGTTTACACTGATGTTTAAGTATTTCTTGAACCCATTCTTCATTAATTAATGAAGGTTGGCAACTGGCGTGACTGCTTATGTTTGTTGTTACAGTCTATCACAGCCGCATGTTTATGAGGTAAAGTCTGGAGCCAATGACTCAACTCACAAGTTCCAGTCAGGTCTGTGCTGCCTTTCATAAGTCCCTAGAAACCAGTGACCCAGATTGGCTCAGGTGTCAGGTGGCATTCATCACCGGCCACCGGCTCCTCCCTCTCATTCATCTCTCCCTTCCCCAGCCCTGTCTCCATGCACCCCCCCAGGAGGCATATCCATGTCAGCCTGCTGCACAGGTACACCACTGTCACAGGATGACTGAGCTGCAGCAGACTGCTCTCCTGCTCTGTCCTTCCTTAAGGTAGATAGCAAGCTACACCATGTACTACATAATATTATTCTAACCTGCAGGTTTATACCAGCTTAGATTTGACTGTTTATGTGCAATCTGAATGTTTATACATCAACCTGCAACCTTGCATCAACCTGAACAACAGGTTGATACAAACTGCCCCAGGCAATCAGTTGTGTCTTTATCTTTTCCTTCCTTATATATTCTCCATTTTATTCACACACATCTGCAGAGGTGCAAACAGAAGAACATGAGAGCTTTCTTTCACCTCCTTGCTTCCAAGTCTCTTTTTAACATCGATTCAATGCCCTTCATTAAAAATTTATGGCTGCCAAAGCCTTAAGAATAAAACCTAATTCTTCTCTTTGAGTGTCAGTTTGTGTGTGTATGTGGTGTGTGTGCACGCCCGTGTGTGTGTGTGTGTGTGTGGTTGCCACATATCCAGCTCCACCCATAACTCTGCACCAGCACTGGTATCAGCAAATTCAAAGTGTGTGCAAACAGAGTCTGCACACAAAGCGAATCCAAACGAGCAAAAACACATAAATGAGCCATGCACTAAAGACATTTCAATTCAGCTGCTCACTAATGTCTCTCTATTGTATGTGTTTGTTGCTGTGAGGCTTGCGTGGCTCTTCTTTTGGCTTTACTTGGCATGAACTAGACTAGGCATTTAGGATTTTTACAGCCTGGGTGTGAAAATGTTCTCAAAATGAAGTGAGTTTCTGAGAGCTGCAAAAACAAGTCTGCTTAGGTCTCAAACTCATCTGTCACTACTTTCCTATTACAAAAGCAGATTTTCACTTTTGGACTTTTGGACCAGCAAAACTATTTTTAGAAGTATTTTTGCAGAAAGCTTCGGTAAGAACAAGGGGACCTGACATGCAACAAAGTTTCCCAGCAAGTATCAAACAGTGTGTTTGAAACATGTGATTCGGCATATAGATTCCATTTGTAGTCACCTCTATAATGATTTGTACTTGTTTTGCAGGCACAGGACCTGGGCACCTTGCAGTCACTGAGTTGACCATGAACTCTTCTGTATATCAAAGTACTCTAAAGATAAATGTGAGACATATATCTGACAGCTAAAGCTTTGCCAAAAGGTCGGTGACGGGACAATGATCCCAAGCACATCAACAAATCTTCAACAGAATGGCTGCAATAGAAAAGAATAAAGGTGGCACATTGATCCAGGCACATTCCAGACCTCAGCCTAATTGTTGCTGTGGCAAGACTTCAAGAGAGTTGTGCACAAACGAATGCCAAACTTAAATGAACTGTAGCAACAGAAAAAAGAGCAGGAAAATATCATCCACAGTGAAATGAGAGACAGGAATCACTTATTTCAAGTTGTTTCAAGTTATTGTTGAGAAAAAGCGGTTCTACAAGCTACTCCGTCATAGCATGCACTTACCGTCTCACATGAATGCATAGAATCCTAAGAAAACTTTCTTTCTCATGGGAGAGTTTATTCAAAATGCCAAACCATTACTTCCATTTTCAGCTCGTTTAGTTGAACTTAGTTTGTCCTCACAGCACGTTTGACCACACAAATACTGACTTATTCATTAGGATGATTTTTTTTAGGGGGGGTCAACATTTGGTAGCTTCTTTTCTCATTTTTTAAATGTATTTTTTTATTTATGGAAATTATTGCTTTCACTTTTGTATAAGTCCACTTTGCACCAACTTGCACAAGTGCATGCTTTAACATGTCACATGACATGCCTCTAGCCTGCAGGGTGCAAAGCAGAGGGGGTGTTGCAGGGCCACGCCCGTGCTTGAGTCCATGATCGGCTCTGCACTTTGGTCTTTGTTTATTCTGTGAAGTCTTATATCGACAGCGCAGCTTGACACATACTTGACATCAAGCGTGTGAACTGCAACAACATTTGGTGTCAGTTAATTTAAACGTAATCAAACTTCATACGTCTTACTTTTAATCTGCACTTTAACCTACCATGGAAAGCACTGATTTATGAAATGCAGATCAAACGAAATTCAGATCAGATTAAATTACACTGATTTCCTAATTGCATATCCTAATCATTGCTCCAAACATTGTACTTGTGTACTTTTATAACACTATTTCAGTGTGATGCAGGTTCTAACTAGAAAATGAAATCTAGTCACAAAGACAATTTTCTTCATGTTCATCATTTCTAGTAATAACTCGGAGAGCTGAGAACAATAGTCAGCCGGCAGACACACCCTGAACTCTGACAATTATCAACATTGCTCATCGCCACTTTTAATCCTTTATCGTGTTGACTGAAAACTTTCCCTTGGCACACACAGGGATGCACACTCACTCACATACACTGGAACACTGAAGATGGGACAAGATGAGACAGCCCCTCAGACAGCAAAAAAAAAAAGCAAAACAAAAACAATTAACATTCTCCTGTTAGAGGGAGTCAGTCAGAAGGTATGAGCTGTTTGTACATGCTGTGTTGGCACGCCACGCAGAGATGGTTGTGTCTGTAAAACCCTTGAAACCAACCATACATGGGTGTGGTCCTGGGTGTGGAGTATGTCCTCCACTGGGCGCTTCCCAGAGCTTGCCCGAAGGTGTTACAGGGCGTTGAATATATTAATATTAATCTGAAAAGTTGCAACGGCTCAAGGATGAGTCAAGCTTTACTCAGTTAATTTTTGTAACTTGAAATACCCTCTTCTTTTGAGTTATCTAAAAAAAAAAAAATAGCAATCACAGATCTGATAAAGCCAGTTTATATAAGCTCTGCACTGCATTTAACACCAAGTAGTTGCATTTGAAAGAATGCAATAAGAGTAAAGCTAAAATCGTCACCTTCTCTTGGCTGCTGTCCTTACGGGTTGGCTCACTGGACCGTCTCCCTCCATTTCACCCTACCCCTTCTTTCACACCAACCCTCTGCATGTCCTCCTTCATTGCATGAATCGTCTCTGTGGTCTTTTCTGTACAAGTCCAAACCATTGAGCTCAGCCGCCTGTGTTTTTGTCAGTAGAGACCACCGCAGCAGGTCTCACTAACACCTTGTAAACCTTCCCTTTCACTCTAGCTGTTATCCTTCTGTCACCAATCAAGTGTAAACTAAACAGATATACAGACTGCATACAAAAATAGATGTAGCTTTACGATTGTTATGTCCTGATGATCACTGGAAATAAAGTCAATTAAAACAGTGTCCTCAGAATAAATGCTCACATATGTGTCTGGAGGCATTTTAAAGAGGTCTGCTGACTTCCAGAAAGACTTTCGTGTGTAGAATACATTTTTTCAAGCATAAAAGTTGACTTTTTGGGTTTTGCTTGGTTATTTTTTTGAAAATGCCCTGCTGTTATCAGCCAATACTATCAGACTTGGTTAGCATAAACTGAACAGGTGTAGCATTCATAACTGCCACCTAGTACTTAGTAAGAAGACAGGTAAAAATACTACAGGCTGTACCTCACAGATCACAGTGTCAACTAAACTGAGTTGGTGAGCCAGCAGCACAGTAGCAATACAAGCTCTGGAGATTTGGTCTCAGGATTTCTTTTAACTGATTGTTACTAAAAGTGGATAAACTCTGTTAGTTAATTCACTCAAGGCGCAGAAAGTATTTATGTATTAGAATCATCAACACTGGTAGACGACCTGCTTCCTAAAGAAAACAAGTTTGCTGTTGGTGCACTGCAAATGCATATTTAATAGCTCAGCATGCACACAGAAAATGTGAGGCTTTACCTGTCTTCCACAAACAAATCCACCAATTTCCACTGAAATTAAATTCTATAAAATTATATTAAAAAAATAACAAGGGTTGGGCTGCCCAGCCCTTATTTTATTTGATAATTTTATGCAATAGGCAGCTGCTTTGAGTTTAAGGGTTGGGCACACGTGTGCCCAACCCTTAAACTCAAAGCAGACTCATCACTTACATAAGGATGAATGGAAACATAGAAGAGCATCTGTCTCCTTTCCTGTTAGATGGCCCCCCTTACTCACTTTCAAATTTCTAACTTTGGCATTTGTGGCCCTTGATGTTTACCAGTGATTGTTTTCTGTAAAATTAGGCATGCCGTAAATATCTCAAATATTTCAATTTTTCAGTTAAAAAACAAACAACCAACATTTTAAATAATGGAATTCAGCAGCAAAATACAGCTGATGTTTAGGCTCATCATACTGTGGAAAATACATGTTGCATTGCCCCAGGACCTAAAGGTGAACGTTGGGTTGTGGAGAGGTTAAAAGAGCAGCAATGCAGGGAAGGAGCAACACTGACAGTGAAAGGGACAGATAGGAAACTCTGAGAAATTGGAAGGTTGAAATATGAAGCTTATGAAGTGAGAGTCGGGATTCTTTTCAGCTTGAATGTTCTGAACTAGATGAGGTCCCACCCGGAGAATAAAGATCAGTGGAGTTGTTATGGTTTTAAAAATGACAACATGAATAAGTTTCAGACTAATTTCTGAAAACGAAGTGTCTGCTCTTTGAACTTGTTCAGATCTAAGCATCTTTATTCTTTTTTTAATGTTTGAGCTGTACTGACTCATTTTCTAGGATTGCACCTTTTTTAACATGCTTCTACATATTTTGGCTACCGTAGAAACTTATTTGCAAGCCTTGTCCTGTCTCCAGAAATATGGAATGAAAGGAGATAGGAGAAGGTGGAAATTCTCACCACGCCTCAGAAACATGCCCTAAAATGATTTCACTGATTCACCCAGAGGACAAAAAAGGATCAAACGCTCACACAAAACAAATGTGGAGAATTTAGTGGCTGACTTACAGAATCTTACATGCCTTTCTTTTTTAAGAAAATGACCATGGTCACGCACACCTGGGGTTCTATGATTTATCATTATCAGTCAGGACTTCTTTTCTCTCTTTTCCTTTATCCTCAACCACAGAGGTGAGGCTGATGACAGTGTTTCCTGAGCCTGGTTCTGTAGATGGTGTTCCTTTTTTTAATATTGTCGCAATTTTTGGCGACTGTGGCTCAGGGGGTTGGGAAGCGTATCTGTAACCGGAAGGTCGCCGGTTCGATCCCCGGGCTCTCTGCCCTGGTCGTTGTGTCCTTGGGCAAGACACTTTACTCTGCCGCCTACTGGTGAGGGGCCGATGGCGCGATATGGCAGCCTCGCTTCTGTCACCCTGCCCCAGGGCAGCTGTGGCTACAACCGTAGCTGCCTCCACCAGTGTGTGAATGTGAGAGTGAATGAATAGTGGTGTTGTAAAGCGCTTTGGGTGCCTTGAAAAGCGCTATATAAATCCAATCCATTATTAAAGAAAATCTAGTTTTAGATTATATTATTGATAGATTACTGTTCTTGTGAATTAGACCTGCACAAATAAAGTTAATTCACACTAAATAAGTGACAAATGAGCTTTCAGGGCTGAAAAGGGTTAGCTTTAAAGATAGGGGAAGGGTAGTGCAGGAATGTCGTTTTGGCAAATCTGTGTTTATGTGCAGGCAAAGGCGTGCTCTTGAATGTTATTCGCCAAAGGGAATAACAAAGTTAAGGTGGGACTTCTTTCTTTTTTTTCCCGGAGAAAATGTTAGACCAGTTTATTACCTTTCAGTTACTCACAGAAAGGCAAGCACACATAAGCCCTGGGAGTTGTAAGACCATCCTGGTGTGTCATTGGTTCCCAAAAATTCTTTTCCACTCTATCATCAGCACCAAGTCTGCAATTAGACTTGAGCTAATGGAAAACAAGTCTTTGTAATAAATCATACCAGCAAACAAACACTACTGTTCGCAATCGCTTGCACTTTCCCTCCTGTTTGCTCGTACATAACTCACAATCCCACTCATTTCCAAACACATACATGCTACATTCTGCAAAGGTTGCTGAGTTTATAAGTTAGTGTAGGGAGACTCTCCTCAGGCTGTAGGGTGCCGGTCCATATCACCAGTATTTATGCTTGCAGACAGCCTTAGGTCAAAGTCATTAGGATGTTCTTTCCTATGAGTGAGCTCCTTATGCACAAAGACATATTTCTGAAACATGATTGTTGTGGCTCAAAAACCGCAAACCCACTAAGTGGCTCTCTCTTCATTGTTGGTATTTCTGGTTTTGAAGAGAGTTTTTTGCTCATCATTTCTTTCTCATACTAAATTTTCCTTAATGCATAAGATTTGTGCTGCTGGCTAGGCCTCCCATTAAACGACTGTGATCTGGACAACCTTAATTTAATCAGGGGAAACAGAATCTGAGGAAAGAGCACTTTTATTTTAGTGTCTTGTGACTAGATTACAGAAACACACACATATATATGAAGTCTATAAAGTGACACTGTGTCGTTACATTAGCACAAAAGCAATGCAAAGGCATTAAGAAAAACAAGAGCGTTCAGTATGTAAAACATCTTTAAACAGAAATTTTAAATGTTTCAAGGTAACACAACACCTGTGGTGACCCAGGACAGTTGTTGAACCTGCTTCATGTGTCAGGTACAAAATTATTAAATACAATTTCCAAAATAATGAATTTAAAGTAAAGCAGTTTAGCCAGATGAATAGACAATAGAATAGAAAGCCTTTGCTGCTATTAGATTACACAGAAAACAATTAAATCAGGCGTGCTACACTTGATTGCATTAAAACACACAGTAACTTTACACAAATTCTATGTAAAAATTAGATAAGTTTATAAACTAAGAAATATATGCAAAAAGTCTCAAAAAACAAAATAGGCATCTGCAGAGCTACAAAAACATATTATAGTGTTTATTCTATAAAAATAAAAAGGGAGAGGAATGCTTTAACACTCTTGATTAGTTTATAAATTAAAGTCTATGATTTAAGAAATTTCTTTGCAGTTATTCACAATTTTCCACTTTGCTAACACATTTAAAGCCAAGGCAGGTCACACTGCCTACTTTTGAACAAAGACTGTACATTAGTGAAGAAGAAAAAAACGTGAGCAATGAGAGCAATTTGTATCTCTGCTGAAACTCCACAGCAAAGAGTTCAAAAGGCTTAAGCTGAGCTGGTGAGTCATTTTGAAAGAAAAGAAACTTACAAAACCAAAGTAAGCCGCTTTGTGGAGCACTGGCGATTGTGCAGATAGACTGGGACTCAAAGTGACCTGTAATTCACTGTGAATGCATCTTTAAAATGGGGAAATGTGGGTATCGCTTGAAAAAAAAAATGAGTATATTACCAATAACAGCAAATAAGTGACTTGTTGGGAAAAGAAGTACATTAATTGGAAGGTGGTCCGACTGTGATTATGGACATCCCAAACACTGATAATAAAATTTAGTGTTACTGTCGTTACTGAGTGGCTGCTAAACCTGTTTTTCCAGTGAGTCCCACCCATTGCCTGCAGGCAGTTGTGTGAGCAATGTTAAAATGTGTGTGAGAAAGAGAGAGTTTCTTCTCAGTTGAGGACGCAGACTGAGAGCAGATGGGAGGGGCATGGAAAGACTTAAAGACACCTGTGGAGAAGAGGAGTGAGCGATACCTCGGCAGCTGTTTTAATTTAAATTTCAAAAGATGCATCACCTGGTGTACTGGATGTATTATCTGTACTTTAAGCAGTTTGCCTTTAAGGCCTTTGATTATTACAGCCATTACTTTACTAGTTTCTGCTTAATACTACAGATGTTGTTAAACTAGGAATGTAACTAAAAGCAGTTGTTTTTATATCCTAGGCACATCTGTCAAGGGAAAACCATACTTAAACAAATACAAATCTAAGCACTGATCGCATTAGTATATAATCTAGTCCTTTTACTGAATCATGTATGTTGAGCATATTGTATATACAATACTTTTTTTTTCAAATAATTAGTGTGTACATTTGAGCTATCCTGGCAAATACAAGCATTTCCTTCTTCTGCTTTATAATTGTGAGGATGCAATCGACTTCATTCCTTAACTAGAACTGCCACCATGAGTAATCCATCAACTTGACACTAACTAACAAGTTGTAAGTTTCAAGTTTCCAATTTGGGATGATCTCTAACTCGCTCTCATAATCAGTCACTTTAAAAATAACCCCACTTTACTAAAGCACACACATAACCTGACTTTTCAGAAACATCGTTATTTTAAAAAAGAAAGAACTGCATCACTTTCCAAATGCTGATCGCCTTCTGTTCAAATGCTATCTTCTGATCCGCTTTCTCAAACTGTGCTTTTAAAACTGTCTCTGTTTGCCAAATGCTCCTCTCAGACTCTGATTTCCATAACATACCCATGCTTTCCAAAAACGAGCTGTCTTTATTGAAGCAAAAATAAAAATGTCATAATGTTTCAAAACGTCCTGCATTTGCGAGGTGTTCAAACCTGTGGACCTTAGGGTCACACACACACACACACACACACACACACACACACACACACACACACACACACACACACACACACACACACACACACACACTGTCTCCAGCTGAGTAGACAGGGGAGTGGCAGAAAGAGAGATAGAGAAAGAAAAAAGTTTCTGGCTGACAGACAGAGAGGTGTGGTCACAAGGCTCCAAAAACGGTCCCGTCCTGCTCTCGGTTTGCAGTCTGCACCGGAGGGACCAGGGCGGACAGAGTGGAGAGAGAGAGAGAGAGAGAGAGAGGGCGGCAACCTGTCAGGTTGTTTCCGTCCACTTAGTTTCGTCCAGTAACTTCTGTGGAGCCGCCGAGGCTGCAGTTCTCTGGTCACCATGTCAGCGTACGGGTCTCAGCAGGCCCTGAACATGCTCCGCGGGGCCAACTCCAGGGGAGAGTTGACTGGAGAATCCACCTACCAGTACGCACGGAGCGACGGCTTCCACGGAGGGGGTAACGGATACGACCAGTACGGACACGACGGACACAAAACCTTCACCTATTCAAAGTCCGTGAAGGGAGGTGGGATGGCGAGCGGAATGGCGAGCAGCATGAGAGCCGGAACCACGAGAGGAATGACGTGGCGTGGGGCCAGCATGGGAGGGGGGGCGATGAGCGGCGCCGGCGGGGGGGCGATCAGCGGAATGGGGTATGAATTTAAACTCTATCTTCCACAAGTTTTGCGTTTCTTTTTGCACCTGTGGCCAATGTGTGAACTGCAGCGCACGATAGATTATTAACTATTAACCGTGACAGCCTGTGTTGTTTTTTTGGGCCCTGCAAACACTAAAAACACCCGATACTCACTGGCCTTTAAAAAAGCGAACAAAGCAATTCAATGCACATCAGCCCGTAAGAGTATAATTACAGGGAAATGTTCTTGTTCTGCAAAGTAACAGCATTTCCACTTGTTTTGTAACACTGAAGCAAAGCTGGTGGTAATTGTGTATAAAACAAAATAAAGTGATGTTTAATTCAGATTACTGATCATGCGCACTGATAATGCGCAGTGATACACGTCGTGATGCTGACATACAGCTGTTGTCTTTGGCACGTCTTTTCAATTGTTCCTCAGCTTCTGCTCTGCACAGGAGCAAACCTCCCCGGGGAGAAACGAGATTTACAGTCCGCGTTAAATTGCCGCCTCCCTCTGCTGCTTCACAGACCCACGGACACGCGTGTCGCTTTAACACATGCGACTCTATCAGCAGCACAAGGGTTGTGTTTCTGACCCCGCACTTTGAGGAACGGGCAGTTGCTCTGACTCAGTTGTGAGTCAGAGCAACTTCGTTTATGGCTTTGATAGTTTTATATCAGGGAGTGATGTTTGAGATAAGGTACTCATGTAAGCCCTGTGATTAAGGGAAAAGTGCCTGGGGCAGCTTATGGCAAATATAAGTACGTTTATTACATTGTTTATTATAGCTGGTAGCACTTTTTTCTGGATGGTAAGTAAAACAAGAAATACAAGTGTAGAGATGACAGAGATATTACAGGTGTTATTTGGAAACAGTGCCCTCATTCATAGCTAGTTAAATAAGACAATGTCAGCTTAGATTTTTAGGGCAATAGTTATGATATATGTGATAACACAAGTATATCAAAACTGGTCAATAAAATTGATAATAGAGATACATACAGTGGGTCTTTATGCATATTTTAGAATGAGGTCAACATTGTAGTTTGTATGTGTGTCTGTGAAAACCAGAGCAGGTTTCAGGAAAAGTGTATTTTGTAGATATTTGGATGCTTATCTGAGTTTCAGCTCAGACTGTACAAAACATTTTGCTCATATACAGCCAGCATAAATAGTTTAGTACCTCAGAATTGAAAACACGTACTATAAGCAGCAGTAATAACTGGTTATCTGGGGTGATAGCTTTTTTCTGTCTCTATATCTCCTTGTTTCTAGGAAACAGAGAGATCTCTATCATAACAACACTTATTTTTCTAAATTTTTAGATTTGTGGCTGCTGCCACAGCTCGTGTGTTTGAGCCCATATACCAAAGGCCCCACTAAAGATCTGTGTTCAAGTCTGCTCCAGACTTTTCCCCTCACTTTCCTGCGTGCCTGCAGTGCTTTCCTATCAAATTAAGCCTAAAACAATATTAAAAGAAAATTGTAATGTTTATAATAGCAGTGAAAAGAGTTTCTTTGGCACATTGTGTATGAATGTTGACTATACACACCAGCTGTTGAGCCCGTACTGATGTAATCCGTTGCAGTGTATTTTTTTAGCTAATGTATTTGAAAAATCTAGCCATAACCATGACCATATCTTTTCAGTTTGTGGATTATGATGATATACATATACAAGGTTCCACACCTGCATGATGATACAATCAAAATTCCCAGATTGCTTGTAAATGAAATGCATGTCTGCAAACTTGCAACAGAAATGAAGTTAAAGGTTAACAGATGGAAAGAGAGGCGGGAGTCTTTGCCCCAACTTAGACTGGGGTTAGGACTTATCCATGAAAAACTTTAACATTTATTTAAATAACTAATGTACAGTTTTATCTTTTCCTAAAAACAGCTACATTCAAATGAAACAATCTGAGAAGGGAAATTCAGTCTTTGATGATATTTTGACAAAAAGGGCAAAAGGAGACACTGCTTTGTTTTAGGGGAACACACGGTGAAAAAAACTGGGAACCACTGCGGTAACTGGGAATATTTTGGTAATAGTTAAAGCTGAAGATCTTAATGTTAATGAGTTTACTTCGCTGCCCTCCACAGTGGCTCTACACTTACTTCTATCAACCAGAAGGCCGCTATCCTGCAGAGCCAGTGCAACGAGTACCTGCAGAAAGCCGAGTACTACATTCAAGCTGTGAGTTGTGTTTTCTTTTCTTTTTTGTGTTACTTCTTGCGCTTTTACTGCTAGAAGTGCAGATAAAAGTCAGTTAGCCCAGTCAGGAGGGTTTTTATTTCACATGAAGAGTGTAGTGTTGTAGCCTGTCCTCTGAGGCAAAAAGAAACAGAAAGAATGACAGAAATGTAATTGGAGTAGCTGGATGTGTAGGCTTTTGGTGTACGGTCAGAATCTGTGAGAGACACCAGATAGATAATGTTTCATTTTTGTTTAACTCCCTGTTGGATGTGATTTTTAGAACTGGCCCCTTGAGCAGTATTGCAACTGTCAGTCCACTTTAAATTTACACCCTTCCTTAGTTTAGCTGTTAAGCAACCTATCATGAATTATTTATGTTACTGTGAAGTTCATCGCAAGTGCAAAACTCACCTTAAAATTTGTGGGCGTGTGATTTATTGTCTTGTTGACTACTTATATCGGCAGACTATCACAACCGCTTTGTCCTTGTCATAAATCATCTTCTTCCGTGGGTTGTAAAAGTTGTTTTTCTGAAGTTTTGACATTTTTTGGCACTTCTAAATGGAAATAATTCAATCTAAAGCTCAACAAGGACAAAAGACATCTATACTCCAAATGTGCCCATTCAGTTTTCTGGATTTGTACACCTCCTTGTGTCTGTGTATTGCAGGGTGGAAACCCGAGTGAGGCCGAGTACTTCATGGGGATGGCCAAAGAGGCCATTCAAAATCTGAAGAGCTGCGGGGCCGACCTGAGGCAGATGGGACAGCCTAATGAGAACGTAATGAGAAGGTAAGGAAGGCCAGATTTCTCTCTCTGTCTTAATCATCTGAGTTTTCTTTTACTAGAACAGTGCCCATCCGAGGTCAGTGTCACCCATGATTTTGACGCTGAAATGTAACTGTCTCTTGAATGCGTCACATGCAGGTAATTAAGTAATTCAGTTGCTGTTCAAAAGGATAGTGAATGTATCTCAAGCTTTAAACTTAGTCCAAATTTCCTCAGGCAGTCAGTAATTAATCTCCCATTTTTAAAGCAGATGGGATGAATGTTTGTTGACCGGACAGATGGATGGACAAACAGAGATTTCATGAATTTTTATAAAAATATATTCTTTGTATAGCATATGCTGTTCATTCCAAGTCTCATCTTTTTCTGTTTTCTAATCCATAGTGTGGAGATGTACAATAGCCAGCTGAAGGGGGTCCACATGGCCATCTCAGGCACCACGCAGAGAAGGAAGAGCACCAAGGGGGGCTCCGTTGGCTGGGAGGAACCTGGAAGGAGCTATCATGATGCTATTGGCTGGATTGCACAGCAAAAGGCGTGTATAGACACACCCAACTTAATACCTAACGTGCACCTGCAGGTGCTTTTGAAGATCAGTCTTCTGACATTCATGAGCCCTTTAAGGAATCCTGTGTTAAGGTGTCTTGGTAAAGCTTGAGGGGCATTACTACAGTGTGCATTAAACTGTGCGTTACCTGCAGTAGATGGTGGTCAAGCACCCGAACTTGGGGGGGTCGAGAAGAATATACTTAAAAGCTAAGAAATCTACTAAAAATCAATATTCGGTGAAATTTAGGCAACATTTACATTTCAAAAGATTTGTTGGAGGCTTGTTTTTTTTTTTTTTTTTTTTTTTTTATTTTTTTTAGGGTTTTTTGCGCATTTATTTCAGTCTTAAATACCCTAAAATTGTTGCATTTTGATCACCTGATTTCGGTTAACACCAGCCTTCATTTTTTCAGATTAAGAGAAGTTGATGTAATTTGTCACATTAGTAAGTCAGAGACGTTTGTTACACACAACAGATAATCAGCTCATTTCATATCATAGCACATTTAAACACAACAGAAGTTAAAATGCTCCACAGTATATTTAATATATTATAGTTCTTTAAACACACTAAAAATGTGAACAACTACATTAAAATAATTAAAATTGTTAAACAGTTCAAGAAAAAGTATTTTTTATGTTTAACTGGAGAAACAGACACTTTACACAAAATAAATCTTTGTGAAATAAACCTAAAGTGAAAGAAAGACCTACTTCTTCAACAACAAAAGTGACATTAATACCCACTAACTAGATGGTTAAGTGCCGTGTCACTTTATGACAGTGTAATAAAAGGTGTCGGTAAACCAAATGACAGATCTCGCTGAACCATGATCGCTATGATAACACAACATTCACAGCATTTAACACAGAGCATAGAGAAGAATGCTCTGCTATGTTGGTGTAGACACAGTATTAAGGGATCATGTGCTCATTGTGGTTAAGTACAAATAGAAGCTAAAAGGAGCTATTGTTTTACACTCAGTGCTAAATCATTTCTTTCTGAGTGGATTGCTGATCTTTGACCCCAAGTGGTGCATGAATTTACCAGCAAATTGCTGGTTTAACTTGTATCTCTGCCGCCACCTGCTGGTGACATGAAGTGCCTGTGTCTGAAGTCTTCTCTAAAACTCGATCTACTCCGTGCAGCGTCTGATTGAAACAGCTTCATGGGGAGACGATCCTGCAGCCATCGAGCAGCAGCTCATGAGCCACCAGAGGTTTCACAGCTCCATCCAGAGGAGCGTCGAGTTCGATCGAGCCAGAGATGACCTGGTGGGTTCAGTCAGCAGGTTCAGTATCAATGCTGTGATGATGAGACGATGCTGAGATTCACTGTTGCTTCAAACAGAAGCTCCGTTGATCTATTGTTTGGGATATTTAAAGTCACAAAACTAAACCAGTGTTAAAGAAGATCACAGGGTAAAGAGATAAATAACCTAAACAAATAAAAATGATCCGCTATTGGTCAGATAGCGATTTGTTATTATTAGTATCTGTTTTGATTATTAGCATTTGCAAATATTGACACATCACTTTATTTTGAAACACATAATTTGACTCATTCTCTTCCCCCAGATGAAGACAGGAGACAAAGCCAATCTTAAGGCTCTGGATCAGGAATGGGACAATCTCCAGGTGAAGAAACTAAATATTATCTCTGTGTCGTGTATTTCCCTGTTAATCGCTAGAGATTTGTATTAAATTGATTCACTTTAACCCTGCTAGAAAAAGTCCCATGATCGGACCCAGCAGCTGCGAGAGTTCCAGCAGATCATTCAGGAAATATCCAAAGAGATCATGTGGGTGAATGAGAAGGAGGAAGAGGAACTGATGTTTGACTGGGGAGACAAGAACATTGACCAGTATATCCCCAGAAAGCAGGAGAGCTACTCGGTTAGTCAAACATCGGATCACAAGGGAACAAATATAGAGCTGGATTCAGTAGATGCTGCAAAAAATCCACTTTTTAATTTCCAATTTTACGAGCTTCATTTTAGGCAATAAACATTCTTGGCAATTCCTTGAGCCTAAATGGCGCTGATGTCTTTTATGTAGTAATCTGCATCTCATAAGGGAGCAATCATCTGTGGTAGATTGGATTTTGGCAGCTGCGATTAGTCATCCACTTACAGCGAAGCCACAGAACTTCCCTCTTGCTGCATCCTGATGTTTTTCCTGTGTCCCTGTGATTATCCACCTCTTCTTATATAACAGAAACTGATGAGTGCCCTGGAAGTAAAAGAAAAGGATCTGAATAGGCTGAAGGCCAAAGTGGACAACCTCCTGAAGAATGACCACCCTGCATCGGACAAGATCGAGGTCTGGAGCGATCAGAAGTAGAAATCTCAGTCCAAAAACAACTAGTTATAAACCTGCAAGTAAAAGCTTGGCTTTTTTTCCAGTGTTTGTGTGCTTGTGCATTCTCTTCAGGCTTATAGTGACACCCTGCAGACTCAGTGGAGCTGGCTCCTTCAAATAACAAAATGCATCGACACTCACCTGAAGGAGAATTTAGCGTACAGCCAGGTAACTTAAAGCTACTCTAATAAACATGAACCTGCAGGAGTCAGTCACACTGACGGACACTGTGAATAAGAGTGCATGTAAAAGATGCACCATGACACCTCTGATTTCTTGTTGCTACATTAGCATTTTGATTCGCTTTCAGCTTTTCAGTTGTTATGTACACATAAAAATTGCTTGTTTACTTATCATAATGAGACTGGGAAACTACAATTAACTTCATGCTAGATTTCACTCAGTATTTCACAAATTGTGCGTGTTTTCTCCTGAAACTCACATCACATATGCTTACACACGTGTGCATTTAGTTTTTCAAGGAGGCCAACGAGACGTACAGTGCTCTGCAGAAGGAACACGAGACGGTTCGTAAGAATTTCATCTGCGACAAGAACACTTCTCTGGAGACCCTGCAGGAGCTCCTCAGAAACCTGGAGGTACGACAGCGTCATTACAGCAGTAACTCATCAGCTGGGCATCAGGAGCTTGATCGCGTGTGTTTAGACGTTTAGCATAGCGAGATAAAACTGATTAGACTGAACATACAGTAGATCTTTGATGTAGGATGAGCTTTTGAAAATTTCATGTCTCAGGCACTACAGTAAACAACAACACAAAGCCTGAAATATATAAAGTCAGTGGATTATTTAGCCAGATAATTCAGTTCAGTTCATTTTTATTTCAAACATTTCAAACATTCACAATCGTTACAAAATATCATTCCATTATTTGTTTGAAAAGGAGTAGGCTGAAGTGTTTACTTATTTGTCCCTACCCCCTCAAGTTTTACCTCTCATTCATTTAATTTTTTTTGTCTTAAATTAAACAAACAACATATGAAACATATGAAGTAAAGCAAAACAAAACAAAACATACATAAATCAAAAACAAGAAATTAGCAAGCCCCACCACAGTATAGTTTCTTTCATATGAAAAATACAGAATGTGTATATTTGCAGATACACGAGTTATGGAAAAACAAACAAACCAAAACAAAACCCCCAAAAAAGAACCACAACACCATTACCAGCATCTCCATAATTCATCAGGAGAGGTTGCTCGGAATAAACTGAATGTAAAAAAAGTTTTCTTTGAATTTAACGTTTTACTTATTGTACTTATGTTATAAAATCACATAGAACATTTACACATAATTAAAAAATGGGCAGGATTTTGGACAAATTAGTTTTGAGTGTACCACCTAATAGTGAAGCAACTCCAATACCATTGGATAATACCTTCGAATGACCAAAATGTTTCTTTTACTCATTCTGGACCAGAACCCCAGTTTTTACAGTCCAGGAGAAACACGCATCTTAGCCCTCAAACTTTTGCCAAACAATAGAAAGTACTATTTTGGTTGTTGGCATCTTGTTACAGACATGCTCAAATTCAGCCCATTCTTTTAAAAGAAACATTATTTGTACTGTAAAGGCAGACTGCATGCCTAGTAGTTATGGCATTAGTTACAAAAATGGAAACAGAACTCTAAAAAAAAACCAAACCAGTTCTGGATTGCAGGTCATATGTTTCATACAGGACAGGCCATTCTGTGTGACTTCATTATTTACAGAGAGACAAAAATGTTGGCGAATTAGAAAAGTAAAGCAGTTGTTAATGGCTAAACAGTGGCAGGTTGACTGAAACCTTTTTTGTCTTCAGAGGGAAAAGGAGAAGATTGTGGAAAATAGGAGGCAGGTTAAACACCTGGTCAGCAAGTCCAAGGAGATCGTGAGACTGAAACCCAGAAACCCTGAAGAGAAGAACACCAGCGGCGTCATTGTCAAGGCTCTGTGCGACTTCAAGCAGGACCAGGTCAGTTTTCAGATGTCAAAGTTAAACACATATTGGTATTTTTATTTTTTACTTTACGTTGCACCGACATTCTCTCTTTCTTTTATTCTAACTTGTGTTTCATGTGTTTTATGTGTTTTATGTGACCTTTGGGCTCACAGAAGGTGATCCTTAAGGGCAATGAGGCTATCCTAAAGGACAACAACCAGCGCAGTAAGTGGCTGGTGACTGGCCCGGGGGGTCTGGATATGTTGGTGCCCTCTGTGTGCCTGATTGTACCGCCACCTAATCCAATCAGCATCAGTCTCGCCAACAAGTAAGAAACAAAAAATGCTTTGATTTGGACATTTACTGTTAAAGGTGATTGTATAACTCTTGCTCTGGATGGAAAGATAATCCTGAAACCTTTAAATTTCACCTGTGTGTCGTGCAAAGAAACGAGCAGTACTACGAAGCAATCCTGTCAATCTGGAGCCAGCTTTATATCAACGTCAAGAGTCTCATCTCCTGGCAGTACTGCGTCATGGATATCCAACGCATCAACTCCCTCACCATCTCCATGGTAAGGACCGACAAGGTGTTGAAAGTCGGCCTCTGCTGTCTGTAAAAAATATTTAGTCATACGTCAAAGTCAAACTTTTGCTCTCTTGCAAGGTATCAAAGGAGAAAACAAATGGTCATAATAAAAGTTGTGACATGGTGTTAATTAACGTTTAATTATTTGGTTTTAAAGGTGGGTTTTTGCTTTTACAGTTTGTTCTAAGCCAACAGCTGTAGTCTTCCATTTAATATGGGCTTAAAAAGTGTGTAAACGTCTCTCATCCTGAGCCACCTCCAGATGCTGGGAAACAGCTCCCATAGTTGCACACTTTGGAGTGCTGCATAACTCTGTGGCATTCAAACAGACATTTAAGCATCTCTCGAAACCCGCTGCTCCAAACCAAAGTCCCTTTTGCAACTTTTCACGGCTCCAGTTTGTACTTTGTGTTAAAAAAACACACACAATCATTTTACTGCACTGTTATTCTTATAACACTTGATGATTTATTGGTGGAAAATTAATTTATAAAAATAGCCTTAGAACTTAGAAACTATGTGTGGTGAGTATCGTCAACATAAAGAAGGTACCAAAGATTTAAAATAGCATGTCACATTTGACCTCTGACCTCTCCTTCTCGGTGAAAAGATCTGTTTGGGTCCAAATTAAACTTAATGTTTCTGTGTCTGTTCAGTTGGCCAAGATGCGCCCAGAGGAGTACCGGAAAATGATCAAGAGCATGGAGACTCACTATGATGAGTTTATAGTGAACAGTGTAAATTCCCAGATGTTTGCTGATGAGGACAAGAGGAGCATAGAGAACCAGGTCAATGATGCCCAGACCCACTATGAACAGCTAGTGGTGCAGATACCTACTTACAGTAAGTGTTTGTAGTAATGATCACCTCGCAAGTACACGTTCTGTTTATTCTGTACATTTCTATTCAGTCTCATATATCAGATGGACCTCTTGCGCTCATTTTCAGCTCCATATGTTTATTCTTGCACTTCTTGGCTTTTGTTTTTTTAGCCGGATGTCTCTTAGACTTGTATATAAACATTGCTCAAATTCAATATTTTTAGTACGTATTTCAGTATATTACAGTAAAGTACAGTATACAGTATGCATTTGAGTCTGTGTGCTGGATAATGGAATAATTGAATTAAATAAGTGAATCTAGTGAACTTTTGAAAAGACTTTTATCTGTTTTTTAAAAATCGTTTTGTCCACAGTTGTCCAGCAGGAACAATTACAGCAAACATCTGGGCAACAACACCAGCTGATTATATTACAGCAGCAGCAAGTACAAGCTGCTGCTGCAGAAGACGCAAGGAGGCTTGAAGAAGAGGCCAGGATGCGCCAAGAAGAGGCCTGGAGGCTTGAAGAAGAGGCCAGGATGCGCCAAGAGGAGGCCAGGAGGCTTGAAGAAGAAAGACGGAGAGCAGAGCTCAGAAGACAGGCCGAGAAGAAAGCAGAGGCAAAGAAAGAGGTGGTGAAGAAGGAAGTGATAAAAGTGACCAAGACGGACGCAGGAAAGAGGAAGGTATCCACATCATCATCATCATCATCATCATCATCTCACAGCTTATTAGAGCTGCACTCGCTCAGATTGAGGCTGGAGGCCGCTGAAGACATGCTGAGTCAGCACATCCATGTCTGCTTCGGAGACAACTGCGTGCAGGACTGTAGCCTCAAGATCTCTCAGTTAGAGGTGAAAGCATAAAATATAAGAATAACAGAAATGCATGTAGAATGAAAACAAAAACGACCCTGTATTTATCGCGACACATATATGTGCATCTTTCAGACTGTGCAGCGTGATGTGGACTCGATGCGTGCTGAGTACTTACTTTTGAAGGAGCGCATTCTAAACGAGCTGGAAAGCGTGAATGATTTAGACAAAGCTCAGTTCCTCCGCAGCGAGATTGGAGTGATTAACCAAAGACTGGGCAGCCTGGAGAGCAGCTCATCAGCTTATGTTCAGCGGTACGTAACACAAGGCAAAACCTCAAAACGATGGCGTAAAGCTTAGTGTGTTCTTCTGATTAATTTAAAAGCACAGTTAATAACTGTGCACTGTAAGATCAATTATTATCTGCAAAAAAAGATACTTTTACATACAGATAATCTACATTATGACAAACACACATATGCCTTGCATATTTGCATATTTGATTATTCCATATGCTTGTTTTAGGCTACGAGCTCTAAGGGACATGCTGGAGAGTGTGGCACGAGCCGAGGACATTGTGAAAGTTTATGAAGCAAGAATGACAGAAAAGGAGACCACTTCTCTGTCTCCTGAGGAAGTGGAGGAATATATGTCGACTCTGAAGGTATTTTTGCAAGATAATGGTGTTTTCCTACTCTTTGATAATAGCAGACCAATCATTTGTGAATACTGCCCTATTTTTCTTATATCCTTTGTGCTGTGACATATGCTTTAATTCCACTTATCAGGCTGATTTTTATTATACTGTGGATGCAGTTGTATGATTGATGTTGTGTCGTGTGTCGATGTGCAGAACATCAAAGCAGAGCTGGATCAGAAGAAAGGTATTCTAAATGCTATGGAGGCAGAGTTGTCCAAGGCGAGCCACTGGAACGGCCAGGTGGGCGGATCCTCCCACAGGTGTGACCTGATGCTAACAAAATACACAGAAGATGTGAACATGCTGTCAGACCGCTGGAGACGAATCCAATTACAGCTCGATACGAGGTATGCTGCTCTGTCAGTTTTTAATAATAACTGGCTGTTAATGTCAAATTGAAGACTTTGCAGTCATGCAGTAAATAACTCATTCCATATTCAACCATATGTATATGAGGCTGCTTGTACACATGTGAATCTATTTTTAAAACATCTTATTCACGTACACATATGTCAGTTTGTGATTGGCAGAAAATGATCGAGCAAAGCACAAAACATTTGTTGCTTCAGTATTTTAAATGTAATAAAAAAAACAATATTAATCTGTAAACTTGGCATGAGAGCGTTTGAGTAAAAGTGACATAACTCACTTATGCTGGTCGTCTCTTCCACTTGCTCAGAATGCAGGACCTTCGATCATATCTGCCTCAGCTGCAACACTACAAGCAAACCAGCACTTCCATTCTTGAATGGATTGAAGCCACTCGCAGAAAACAGGTGGCTCTACAGGCCACCAAGATAGAAAATGTTCAAGCACTGGAAGACCTCATTAACAACCAGAAGGTAATATGCTGAACTTTTGCTATTATTAGAGCTACTTCCAATAATTTTCTGTGAAGACATCAGATACCTGACATCTGTACTTTGTGGGTTTCTCTAGGCTCTGAATGCAGAAATCAAGGTGAGGAGGGAGACAGTAGATAGTGTGCTGAAGGACAATGAAGCCTGTGTGAACGCTATCAAGGTAAGTAGGTCAATAATCGAGTGCATTTGGCCTCAGATTCATTAAAAGATCAACTTCCTCTATTTATTTATTCATTTTTATTTTTAACAGGACTATGAAACAGACCTTGCAGCTTACACCTCTGGTTTAGAAACTTTGCTCAACATCCCAGTGAAGAGGACAATGCTGAAGTCGCCGTCAGTGGATCTCAATCATGAAGTAATGCAACTGTAGTAAAAACATTAGACATGTAGTAAACCATTAGTACATGACATGTTTTTTCTTGTAGGTTAGAGTTGATTTTCCTGATGTTTTTTTAAAATTAAAATTAAATTTGTCTCTGTTCCAGGCTACCCAACTGCAGACTCGATATATGGAGTTGCTTACCCTTTCTGACGACTACTACAGATTTCTAGGAGATTTGCTCAGAAACATGGAGGAGCTCAAGGTACGGATCTCCAATGCTGAACATCCAAAAATATCTTGTTGGATGTAATCATGGTTTTCTTTCTTTTTTCTTCTTCTTTTTCTTTCTTTCTGTTTATGACATCTTGTCATCAAACTGCCCAGGGATTATGAATGAGAATTTGGGGTAAATCTGTCACCTAATCTTTGATATAACGTTAAAGTTAAAGGAACTCCTTTATACCTTCCAGCAAACCATTGTTGTTAATAACATCACCTGCAGTCAGTATTGTGTTGCTCCCATTTACATGCGTCTTTTGCTCATGAACTCGGTGTATTAATATCCATCAGCTAACAGAGTATTAAGACACGCATTGCATACAATGCGATGTTACTGACTGTCCAAGAACTGACAGACTACAGATGCTATATACATGAGTTTCAGTATAAAGAGAGTAAAGTTCACTTAGATATGACCAATGCCAAGGACATATGTTGTGACTAAGTTGCAGCTAGTCATAATAAGCAACCTACTATCCACTATGTTGGATATTAGTATCCTATGGAAAGCAAATTTTTTTTCTCACATAGGACTATAGACTGGTAGCCTACTCCCAGGCAGACCATTTGGTAAGGAAAAATGTGTATTCCCATTCAAGTACTAACCAGGCACAATGCTACTTAGCTTCTGAGATCAGATGGTATCAATCTAGAGAAAAATATATCTTTCACAGCTGGACATTGTGCTAAAGGTGCAGTTTAGTGTTAGTAAGTTATGGTTGCAAACTAAGATAATAACAGTGTAGCTATGGATGACTGTAGTAATCTGTTAGTGAACAAAGCAATTACAGGGAGGTTTTGTTGAGATAAACCACATACCTCATTTGTGACTAATTTCACTTTGTAAGTACAAGCAACCTCCATGGACAGATTATTAGTTATTTAAGAACCGTTTTGTAGTCTCAAGATGAGTCTTTTCATTGTCACTAACTCACAACCACACGTCTTATGATTGATAACCTGTTAGCCAAGTGTGTGGTTTCATATGGATAACCTTCTATAGTATGATCAAGATTTTTAAAAAAGCAGTTTTTTGTTCAATAAGACCTAAAATACAGAAAAGTTGGTGGAAAACGCAAGAGACATGAGATAACTATAGTTTTTTTTAATTCAATTAATTATAATGGCAAATGAAACTCTATAATAACACAGAAAAACCCAACGATCCGATGAGATGACAACATCTCGCCCCCTCCCCCACTCCCCATAAACAAGCATTTGGTGACAGTGGGAAGGAAAAACTCCCTTTTAACAGGAAGGCATAGGTATCTGTCAGAACTGGTTGGGGGTTTTGGATTTGCCTCAAACTGAATGGAAGGTTTCTTCATGGCAACACGATATGAATGTGGTGTTAATAGGGTTGTGCTAAGCAAATGTTATGCTGGATACTTGTTAACCACAACACAAGTGGGTAAAAAATAATAATGAAAGTTTAATTTATCATTTTTAAAAACACATTTGTATTCATCTTTTCTTTGTCTTTCCTTCAGATTCGTAACACAAGGATTGACCTGTTAGAAGAAGAACTTCGCCTTCTGAGAGACGATATGAGAGACCGCAACGCCAAGAACAAATCACTGGAAGATGCTCTTGCTCAGTACCAACGGGAGCTGAACCAGTCAAAAGAACAGTTGCTGTCAATGGAGGAGGTGAAACAAACTGCATCGTTGCAGTGCAGTGCCACCAAGGAGAACCTAGATAACACACAGAGCCAGCTGGCAGGCCTCAGAGATCAGGTGGAACGTCTCAACTACTTGCTGGATGAAGAAAAGAGGAAGAGGAAGCTAGCAGAAGAGCGCTACACTCAGCAGCAAGAAGAGTATGAAGCAGTGCTGAGAAAGAGGCAGAACGAGCTGGAGACAGTCAGTTGGTCCAAGGTGGAGGTGGAGAAGACTTTGTCAAATAAAGAGCTTGAGATTGAACAGCTCCGGCGACAGCTTGCTGACGAGACAGCAAGGTTCATGGAGCTGCAGAAGGAGATATCAAAGGTAAGGAGCCAATACAGTACGGAGATCAATAACTTAAAGCTCAGCTACGAATCTCAGATCCACGTCAGCCATGCAGACATGCAAAGGCTGGCAGCTGAGAGGGACGAGGATACAGTGGAGCTCCAGCTGCAGTATGACAGGATGGAGGCAGAGAGGAGGAATCTCGAGGAGGAGCTACGGAGACTCCGAATATCTATCAGCCAGGTTGAGGAACAAAGGAAGGCAGCAGATGAGGAAGCTCACACTCAGCGGGCTGTAATCATCGAGGAAGGCCGCAAGAGAAGAGAATTGGAAAGTCAGGTGGAACTGTTGATGAGGCAGAGAGACGAGCAAAGTAGCCAGTATAGAGCAGAGCTGGCTGAGGTTAGGAAGGACCTGCAGGAGACGAGTGACCGACTGGCTTATGTCACACACAGTCTAGAGGAGGAGACCCGCAGAAGACAAACTGCGGAAGAAGGTCAGGGTGTGCTTGAACAGACTCTGTCCCAGCTGCAAGTGAAGCTAACTAATTCATCAGTGGCTGTAACCCAGGGGCGGGAGTACAAGGAGGAGCTTCAGAAACTGCGATTGGAGCTGGAGAGAGAAAGCAGGGAGCGAAGCAGAGTTGAGCAAAATATGAGAAGCTTACAGGGACGCATCAAGGACCTCCAAGCTGTAAGAGATGGACTTGAGAGCCAGGTGGAGAATTTGCGGCAAGCTAACCAAGAAGAAGTAGCCAGAAGAAGGCAGATCGAGTCAGAGCTAGAGAAGACCAATATGACCCTGGCAGAACACAGCAGCACTATCGTTGCACTACGCCAAAGCCAAGAACAAGCCAGCAATTCCGAAAAGAGAGGTGAAGAAGAGCGTCTTCAGTTGCAGGAGGAGCTAGAGAAAAGCTTGAGACAGAACAAGACCTCTGCAGAGCACATCACACAGCTGAGCTCTGACCTGAAAGCCCTTCAGCAGCAGCTGCTTGAGGAGCAGCTCAAAGTCAAAGAGGCAAACCTCAGGAATGAAGGTCTTTATAAATCTATAGAGGAGAAAAGCAAGATACTGAATGCGAACTCAGTTGAGCTTCAAAGGCTGAAGGAGCTGACAGAAGCTCAGACCAAAGAGAGGCTGAGACTGGATGAGGAGCTAAGGACAACACGACATGAGAAAGATGAACTCTTGAGGGCCAAACAGGGAAGTGATGATGAGCTCTCCTCGCAGATTACTGCGCTGGAGCTGCAGCTACAGGCCAGTGAGCGCAGTAATTTAGACTACCGCAACCTGGTCTCCGAGCTCTCCTCTGAGAGGGAGAAACTCAAAGTGGAGACTGAGAAAATACAAACGCAGGCCACCGAGGTACATGGAAGTTTGGTGCTTAGTCCTGGACTGTTCTCGTCTTTCCAAATCAGAGTCTTCACCACTTGAAGCATTCAAGTAGCAACTGTAGCTCTAGCTAGTCTGAAGCAAACCCTTTCCTTGCATGCTGGAGTGCCTCTTGTAGATGCAACTCTGATTTGAACACATACTGTCTGTATGTGTTTGAATAAACTTGCATGTGTATAAACTCGCATGCAAACATAATCTGCGCCTCTCTACCTGACAGCCTTCCTATTCCACTGTCTCCCTGTACACACTGTGGAAAGATGGGGAGTTAAGGGTTAGAGTTAGTGCAGTTCGCTTGCTTTTTTGGGGTCACTTTATTTGCCCAGAATGATCAGCACCATCACTGCCGCTGGTTTCCTGGTCTACTAGATTCTGATCATTGTTTCTTATATTTTTAGTACATCTTAATGGGCTTAAAGACACCTTTTGCAATCTTGTAAAACAGCACTGGCATGACTTCAGAAATTTACAGTTTCCAAAAATGCTTATGACAACTCCTCTTGCAAACTAAAATCAGGTGATCACGATTGGCCCACATCTATTGGTTTTATGTATCTGTGCTGTTTTGCAAATCAGTCTTGCTTTCTGGTTGTTAAATAGAATTAGCCATTTTTTGTTATATCACTAGTATAGCAAACCAAATGACAATTTGGCAGAACAGGCACAGACTTGCTTTTTATATTTCAACTTTTAACACTATTGCCAGCTGTTTTTCTTTTACAAAAATGTAAAAAGGCTTGAGTTGTAACGACAACAAAACTTTTTTGAGAAAATGCTTTTATTGTTTCTAAATAAGCTGTGCACCCAAACATTCTTTCCGCAGAAAGAATTCTTGCACTGTGAAAGATTGAAAAGAGCAAGAATGTGCACTGTCCTCAATAACCACTGGTTGTATACAAAAAATGAAAAAGAAATAAATGAGGTTCCTCATCTATACTGTTAATATATGAGTATTTTTGAGTTGAGTAACTTCTCGTCTCTTTTCTCTCTCTTTATTTCCTGCAGATAAGAGCCACCATGCAATCCCTTCAGTCCCAGTATAATGAAATTGTAACCGAGAGAGACACTCTGTTGCTGAAATTGCAGTTGTCAGAAAAGGACAAAGACCACATCTTAAGACTAGAGGAGGAACTCAGCCGCATTAAACTGTCCTTAGAATCTGAGTATCGCAATAAGCAGCGTCTACAGGAGGAGAACGAAAGAGTGAAGAGGGATTTAAGTCACTGGAAGGACCAGTGTGATAGCAAACATGGCCTGATTAGGCAGTATGAGACAGACAAGGATATTTCGGAGAGGGAAAAGAAATCTTTGAAAAGTGAGATAGAAAGGCTGATGAGAGAGTTACGTGAGCTTGAAGAGTCATATAAAATTAAACTGTCAGCCACCCAGAAAGAATTACATGAGGTCACCATTGTCAGAAAGAACATAGAAACTGAACTGAAGACTGCCAGAGAACCCCCAACCTTGGATCCTTCCACTCTGATTTTTGATGGAGTCCGTAAGACAGTGACAGCAGACCAGTTGCTCAATTGTGGTGTTTTGGATAAACAAACATGTAACCAGCTGGTGAAGGGACATAGGACTGTCCCTGAAGTGTCTGTTGACAAAAAAGTCAATTTAAAAGGTACAGGCCCAATAGCCGGGGTGGTAGTTGAAGGTCTAAAAGGTCCAGGCTCCATTTCTGGACCTCAGTTTGCAAAACTGACTTTCACTGAAGCCAAGAATGAAAATCTCCTCCCAGCAGATGCCATCAATTTGCTTCTGGATGCTCAAGCCGCTACAGGACACATAATTGACCCCAGAACTAATCAAAAGTTGACAGTTGAAGAAGCATGTAATCATGGTGTGATTGATGATAAGGACAGAGAGAGGTTGCTAGCAGCAGAAGCTGCAGCTGTAGGGTATAATGGACCTGGGACAAATAAACCTCTTTCAGTATTTCAGGCCATGAAGATGGGACTAATTGACAGAAACACAACACTGCGTCTTTTACAAGCTCAGGAGTCTGTGGGGGGCATTCTAGATCCAGTACTCAGTGTGTTCCTTCCCAAAGACACAGCCATTGAGCGTGGCCTAATTGATGACAACTTATGCCGTGCTTTGAGTCAAAGACCTGAGCTCTACCTGGACCCAGAAAACGAGGACGGTGTAAGTTATATGTCAATGAAGAGAAGATGTAAGGTAGAACCACACACGGGCCTTCTTCTTCTTCCTGTCACTGAGAAGATAGATCCCTCCAAACTTATTTTTGATGGTGTTCGAAAACCTGTCACAGCCAAGCAGCTGCTGGATTGCAGTGTCCTGGACAAGCCAACATTTAAAGATCTAGAAAAGGGGAAGAAAACCATCCCAGAAGTGTCTGTTGATAAAAATGTCAATCTGAAGGGGACTGGGCCAATTGCTGGGGTGGTAGCTGGGAAGCAAGGCAAAATGTCCTTGTCAGAAGCCAAGAGACAAATGTTGCTACCTGAGGATACTGCAGATTTGCTACTAGAAGCGCAGGCTGCAACTGGTCATATAATTGACCCTCAAACAAATCAGAAGTTGACTGTAGAAGAGGCATGCACCAGAGGAGTAGTGGATATAAGAGATAGAGACAAATTATTGGCAGCTGAGGCCGCTGCTGTTGGCTACAAGGATCCTAAAGTTGCCAATCCTCTCTCAGTGTTTGAGGCCATGAAGAAAGGATTGATTGACAATAAGACTGCACTGCGTCTACTGCAGGCCCAAGAATCAGTGGGAGGAATTCTAGATCCCAATCTCAGTGTGTTCCTGCCTAAAGACACAGCTATTAAGCGCAACCTTTTAGATGAAAACCTTCGCCATGCTCTGAAACAAGATCCTGAATGTTACATTGACCCGGAAACTGAGCATGATGCCAGCTATGAGACTTTGAAAAAAAGATGCAAGATAGAGCCTCATACTGGTCTGCTACTTTTGCCAGTCTCAGAGAAACTAGATCCTACTAAACTGGTCTTTGATGGTGTACGTAAACCAGTAACAGCAAAGGACTTGCTTGATTGTGGGGTGCTGGACAAACCAACATTTAACCAACTACTGAAGGGGGAGAAGACTGTCCCAGAGGTGTCTGCAGACAAGAAGATCTCTCTAAAGGGGACAGGAGTGATTGCTGGTGTGGTGGCTGGACCTTTAGGGAAACTGTCTTTATCAGAGGCCAAGAAACAGATGCTCATGGCGTTAGACAGTGTAGATTTACTACTGGAGGCCCAGGC
>NW_005187744.1:344816-364901 GCF_000239375.1 Pundamilia nyererei | reverse complement strand
CAGCCCACATAATGACGTGATGAAATATTGTTAAAAATTATTGTTCAAAAAATTATTCAATATGAAGGCAATAGACAGAGTGTTACAGGCATAGGCCTTAAGAATGTAGCCTCATAGGCAGTGTAGCCCAGTTGTAAGTAAGCTATTAAGAGTCGACTGTAGACTCGCCTCTCTCTGTCTCTCAATAGCAAAGTTGGCCTAGACAACAAAGTAAAGCTAGTTTTCGGCTACGAACTCGACACGAACCCGACATATTAGCCAGAGGTCCCTTTACTACGGTTCGGAGCTGTGGACCTGTTTTATATCCGCGCGATTAGTTTTCTATACGAGATCGCTGCAAAAAGTGCAGCCTTACCTAATGTCCACCTACTGTTACTCATTTATATTAAGATTTAAACATCTAGTTGTTATTGGTATGGCGAGTAACCTTCAGTAATAGTAATAAATCACACAGCAATATGTAGTCATGTATCATGTAGTTGTAAAAAGCATGATAATATATTAAGTAATCCAAAGTATTCAGAATATATTACTCTCATTGAGTAACGTAATGGAATACGTTACAAAATACATTTTGGGGCATGTATTCTGTAATCATGTAATCTGTAGTGGAATACATACACCTTCCCAACACTGCTTATATGTTTATAAATTTGTGAATCTACATATTTTGATGTATTTTTGACAGAACGCTGAGACACTGAGTGAGAGTGTATCTTGGTGTAACTTCAATTTGTACAATCTGTATAATGCATAATGGTAAAGTTCTCATGATCCAACAATCTGAATCACAAAGATCTTAAAATAAAGACTTTGTTATTTTCCTCCTGGGGTAGCCAAAGAGCCTGGAGCATTATCTGAGTCAGGAGGAACCTCGACTGCTAAACCATCTGAAGAACAGCGGAGCCCTGCATCAGCTACCCTACAACCTCTGGTTCAGATGCTGCTTTGCTGGCTGCTTGCCTGAATCCAGTCTGCAAAGGTCAGTTAACTGTTCACTCCAGAAGCTGCTCATTTCACCATCTTTGGATTGAGCCAACAAAACAAGGGTAGCTGCATTCTCATAAGCTAAAGGGCATTCTTGCATTTCTTTAGCATGGAGTCATGGCAGCATGGCAGAAAACTTTTATATAGGGTTCCACATTGTGTCTTACTCAGAAGGCTGCCGGCCATCTTTTCTTCATCAACCAAAGTCACAATTTACAAAGAATGGCATGGCTCAACAAGCCGTGTAGCAATAGCTGACTCTACCCAAAAGTCCATCTACAGGAACTGTTGAGTTTGTCGATTTCAGTGTTAATGAATAAGCAAACATTGTCAGCATAAAGGTGCATGAAAGCTGCACTTTGTCCGGATTGTCTTAACTGTTTGTCAAAGCGCTCTGTTACTGTGTCATAGAGGTCACCTGAAGGCCAATTCATGGTTTCCACATTCTCAAGGGTTTGTGGAGTGTAGCCGAAAATTTACTTCCAGCATAAAATGGATTTTTGTGTTGAGGACAGATTACACAGATTTTGGAGGTACTTTCTTATTTATATACAATTTATTTACAGACCCAGAGAATAATGAAACACATTGAACAAATTCCATAGCTCTTGGCTCACCTTGGGAATAATCTCCACTATCCTACAGCCTTAATTAGTAAATGTGAAGTGACAGCCAGTCTTTTTAAAGCATGTGAAGTATTAAAAAAAACTTCTAGCAATTGTATTAAATTTATGTTTATCAAACTTTAACTTTAAGTGTGCTCTAGGACGTGCTGGGTAGTATGTTGGTTCTTTTATTGGTCTGATTGTGGTCTTCCCTTGTCTTTAGGGTGTGGGACAAGGTGATCAGTGGCTCGTGTAAGATCCTGGTATTTGTGGCCCTGGAGATCCTGCTCAGCTACAAAATTATTTTGATGGGCATCAACCGGCCAGAGGGCATGGTCAAATTCTTGTGCAATGTAAGTATAAGAGACACCTGTGTCTCACAGTATGGGTCCAACAATACCTGGATGCTGATAAACAATAAACACTCCAGCCTTGGTTTTTGAGTTAGTACAGTAAATCAGATGCAGATACAGCAGTTACAGTTGGCAGGATTTGTAGGCTTTTTTCTGATGATATAATTTTGGATGAAATAACATTAAGATAAAAAGAATGTACAGGCGATTAGTTGTTCCTAGTTAATATTGTGCTAGCCTAATTTGGCCTCAATTAACATGCCCAAAATCTGCAAATTCATTTTTGGATAATTAACCAACATGTTTTAAATACACAAGTGAGTTTGATTGATGTGCACTAATAAATTTTATTTAATTTTTTAAAATATCTTACTTTATAAAAATGCAGTTCTGCAAGTGTGTGTTGCTAACTTCCAGCTCTGTGATCCATTATTTCTGTAAAACAAAACAAACAAACAAGCAAACTGTCCACTGGAGTCAATGGAGATGATCGGACTCTTACCAGTCGGGTGCTCTGATTCGACCCATTCAAGCAGACGTTGCAGGTTCTGGTTGTGACTGAATGACACTTAGAATGTATAGAATGAGTGAACACATTTTTTTAATAAATCTTTTTCCTTGTGCTGTAGTTCAGAAAGGTGAGAGACATCAACTGGTGCACTGCCAAAACACCTGCTGCAGTGTCAGAATGTAGATGTAAGACTAAACTGATAGCACTTGTTTGGGTCACTGGGTGTATTCAACTGAACGAGTCTCATGGTGAACTGGACGTCCTTGACCCTAACAGGACAGATAGATGTACAGTTGGACCCCTACGTTGTAGCTTTTCAAATCCAGACACATATTCTCTCCTAGCATGTGCTTTGTATGATATTTCCCTTCAATCTCTCTTCCAGATACCGCAGGAGAACACAGATGCCATTGTCACTAAAGCCATTGATTTGTGGCATAAGTACTCCGGCACCCTGATCCATGCTATATAGCAACACGGAGCCAGACAAGGAAAATATCTGGAACCAGAAGTAATCTTCTTTCCTGAAATCCACCTGGACTCGCAATGCTTCACTAAGACACTGCGGCACTCGCCGTCCACGGGGCTTTGTCTCTGCGTAACTGAACTGAACTGAAAACTCATCATGGCTGCTTTTGATAAACCATGGGGACCCTTTTCATACTGTTGATTTTCCAGGTTTCCCCTGCGACTCTGGCAAACCATTCTGGTGAAAGAGACTTGAGTTGGTGGTGGGTTGGGGGAAAAAAAACAGACGAGGCTGTAACTTATTATTTTTTTAATAAGTTTCTTTCTTTAAGAAACTGCATACATCATAGAAGACTCACAATAAATTAATACCCACATGCAGGTCTTTCTGCTTTACAAAAGAACATTTGAAAATCCTTTTAATTTATGTACATCCTCTTAGAATTCTGAGAAGAGTTTTCTCAAAACATTTTTTAAACGCGTACAAGTGACAGTAATATTACTGACTCTTGCATACGCACACACTCAGATACACAATCATAACCCACGCAGCTTGTTCTCACCAATAACATGGTAAAAACCTCCAATTCATGGACCCAATCTTAAGTGTAAACCATTAAAAAGGGAGAGAAAAAAAGGCAAATAGTAAGGTGGCAGGATTGACACGTTTCGTACCAAAAAGGCTCATGTCAGACAATAAAAGGTGAAATGCAAACACAGTCCTTCTTGTAATTCAGCAGAGAGCTCAGTAACATTTTACTGTGTCTACAGATAATATTCTGTATCAAATAAACAAGGTTATTTGGCAACTTTGAAATCCCTGTAAACACGCCTGTAGGCACAGTGACACAGTGGGTTACTGAACTCTTGATACTCGTCACTCCAGAATTCTCCATTCAAGGTGACGGCTTTCACAACAGGTCAAGTTGCTTTGGTTTAAAATGGGAATCTGAAGTTTGAAAAGTGTTTGAACACTCGAATGCAGCCCACAACTAGATTGATGTAAAAGAGAGAATCTGACATTATTGCTCAGTGGATTGATGTGAAAGTGTTTGGAGACAGGAATTTCCTTTTGTTGTAGAGAGCACTCTTGGACTTTGATTAGAATTTTAGGGCAATTTGGCTTAAGCTTCAGCTGCCTGCAATAGTACACACTTGTGGAATGTTTTCATGCCTCTGGCAAAGAGAAATGATTACTGAGATGTCATACGTGGAGTAAAATCAAGCTAACACAAGCATACTCAAAGGAAAAATTCTGCCCGATGAAAATATGGTACAGGCATGAAAACAGTGAGAGTGAAATAAAGACCCTGTGTTTCATCTTTTACCGTCCCCATCCTGTAAAATTGGCACAGATTCTGTGTTGGACCTCCAGGAGCCTTGTTTAAAAAAAGAAAAGAAAAAAGAAGTGCTGCAAAGTAAAGATATCACCATCTCTTCATCATAAAAAAAATACAATTAAAAGCTTTTGAATATCAAGAAGTCACCAAAATCTCCACAGAGGGGAGACAGTCGTTGATCCGTCCATCTCAGTGTTTTTCTCCCGTTTCCTGTAATGGCTCAAACTTGTGTGATGAAGCCAGTTCGAAGTTGATGTTGGAAATCTGTAGCAGTCTGAACACTTGAGACTTTAAGGGATTTTAAAAACATGGCTGAGGTCTCTGAGCCGACTTACGGCCTGTGAAACCTGTAGGAAGAAACCAGGAAGAGAAAATGAGCATGTTTGAAGAAATGTTCTTTATTCTGACACAATGAAATTATCTAAAAGGAGACAAAGCAGTCAGAACATCCTCATCTGACCTCCAGCATCAACGAGGCCTTTTCTTCCAGAGCACTGCTGCTCACTGGATATTTTCGCTTTCTCAGACCATTCTGTGTAAACTACAGAGATGATTGTGCAGGAAAATCCCTGAAAATCTGAACTACTCGTAGCAGCCTGTCTGGCACCAACCATTTAAAGTTATTTAATAAACTACTTCATTCATGAGCTTGGAAGTTCAATCTTCAACGTCCTTTGTCCAACGTATCCACTATCCCTCCTATAAAGATGTCAAAACCATCTCAGCTGCAGAGTAATTTGTCGATATCCTGCTAGGTAGACTAAAATTCAAAGCTAGGTTCTACCCCTAGGTGCAGATAACTAAAAAAGAATTTATATAAATGGCCGAAGGAAGACTCAAGGGATTTGGCTGATCGTACCCCGGGTTCAGATTGTAAGCGACGAGACTCATTCAGGATGTTTGATGGCTACGACAGCTGCAGCGAGGAGTCCACCAGCAGCGCTGGGTCAGATGACAGTGAGGATGAGGTGGCACCCTCCATCCCTGCTAGTCCGCCTTTTTTCAAGAACGTTGGACAAGTCTACACCTACCCTGATGGAAAGGCTGGAATGGCTTTTTACTCCAAAACCAAGAGTTTGTACAGTGTCCCCTGTTCTAGGGAGTTATTCTTCAAATTTGTAAGAAGCTAGCATCTTGGCAAGACTCCAGGCCAAACCAGCAACAAAAAAGGCCAACATGGTGAAGGCCCCTGTCAACTTTTTCAAGCATGGCCCCATGGGAAGCCTTGCCTCCAATTTTGTCTCCAAGAAACTCAGCTTGAGCTTTCCCTCTGATATGCTCGCTTCTAATCCTGTCCAGTCTGGCCACTCCCAAAGAAAACCTCAACATATTTAACTCTGACACCTCCAACTCAGCCTCCTGTCTTTTTGTCAGCACCACCATCTCCAAACCACACATCATAGCAGATCTCACAGTGTGTAAGAGCACAGCTCCCCCTCTTTTCTGCCATTGCTCTCGAAAACTGAGAGTAGGGGAGACAAAAGAAGAAGCCAAAAAACCCAAATGACGAATTAGAATTTTTCACTGAGCAAATATTTGACAGGATACCCTGAAAGGAAAACCTTCACTTCCAGTCAGCCTATATTTTTAATGGCAACACCAGATTTTAGCACCTGTGACTTCAGCATGATTCTACCAGTATGTTAACACCTCTGCTGGTTTACTTGCAAAGTAGGAGATATTGCATTTGCGTCAAAAAAACAAAAACAAAACAACAACTAGGAAAGTAATTTGAAGATTTCACACTTGGCTGCTCATAATTATGGGCTTAACAATCTGGAGGCAGCGCAGCATGGTACAGCTACAGCTGACAACGTGAGGCTTTAGCTGATAAAGGCTGAGGCAGCTATAAAAGTGTAATCGCACTTCTTAAAACTACTGCTGTCCATAGCAGAACTCCACCATGACCTTTACTTTGGCACCTTCCCCAACACACCTCATTTAACAAAAAAGCAAAACAAAGAGTGCTTTGCAGTTTCGTAAGGCAGCTCATTAGCTGTTCTGTGCAACTTTTCCATACCTGGTCAAATGACGGCTCGACTCATGCACCTCCATCTCTGTGCTTTTAAACTCATTTAGTTCCTTTCTAATGGCAGCCTGAACAAAGAAACACACACTTAGATAAAGCACACTAGTACAGATTACTTGAATCCAGTCTTTGTGAGAAATGAACCTTATCTGTAGCTGTTAGCCGAGTCCACGGCTTGTCTGCTCTCCTGTCGTAGTCCTGAGCCTCGGCGACCTCCACGTAGTCACTGAAGCGGATGAGGATCTTCGCCTCTCTCAGCTCCTCGACTGTGGGTCTCTGGCTGAGCTGAAAGGTGGATGAACAGATGGGTGCTGTCCAATCAGCATTAAGTAACTTGTGCTCCTCAGTACAGTTAACTTTGTCTTTTGTACAGTTTTGTACAATTTTATAAAAAACTTCCCCTTTTTTTAATACCAGACCTTACATCCTTACATTCTTACGAACCAGGAGGGTAAGTGGCAGCCAGGTGCTGCAAATCAGGTGCACCCGATTAATTAATTATCAGTAAGTGTAAGGATGTCTACAAACACAGAGGTTTTTGTAGTTTGCTGGTCTGGACTTTCAGGTGTGTACAGACAAGGACAAAATGATTAGCCCCAACTTACAGATTTCAATTTTTTGATGTGCTTTACCTTTATAATTCTTAAAACACATAAAATCATTAAAACTGCGGGTTGCTGTCCAATTTACACACAGTATAAAAACTTCAGCCAGAGTTTGAGCTGTAACTTGGGAAAGCATCATGCATCAAACGAAATCAGTTTACATGAGAAAAAAATGTCTATGGTTACTAAGGAGCAGATAGACATACAATGTTATCACAGTGTCAAGAACTGGAGTGAGAAATTTATTGAAATTCAAAGCCACAGAGCACATAGCAAGCCTGGCAGAGGTAGGAAGTGAACGACTTTAAAGACTCTGGAAAGAAAACTAGTGAGAGATCTGCCTGATCCTCAGAACAACTGCCAACAAGTGACCAACTTAGCCAAGTGAGGAACTGTTGATACTTCAGTGCGTCTGGAACTGGGAGTCTAGTCAAGGAATCATGAGGAAAGAAGGATATATGAAGATTTTCAAAGAAAACCTCAAACAGCAGCAAAACTGGATCTGCACCAGTGCTTTGTTTTCCAACACAACAACCCAAAATACATGTCACTCCTGTGAAGATCTACCTCCAGAAGACTGAAATGAAAATTACTGACTGGCCTGCACAAAGCCCTGACTTGAATCTCATTGAAAATCTGTGTGGTGAACTGAAGACCAACAAATCTGGAGGAGCTTGAGAGATTCACCAAAGAAGAATGACCTGGGATTGCTCAGAAGATGTGTGAGACTTGTTGAAAACTACAACTCAGTTCAATTTTATTTATATTCACCAAATCACAACAAATGTTGCCTCAAGGTGCTTTACATTGTCGAGGAAAGACCCTACAATAATACAAAGAAAACAGAAAACCTCAACAATCATGCGGCCCCCTGTAAGCAAGTGCCTTGGCTACAGTGGGAAGGAAAAACTCCCTTTTAAGAGGAAGAAGTCTCCAGCAGAAACAGGCTAAGGGAGGGAGTGGCCATCTGCCACAGCAGGTTGTGGTCAGGAGAGGAAGACATGACAAAGATGATTAAATGATTAAACACAGAGTGGTGTACAACCACGTAGTGAGTGAATGACTGTAGGCTGTTTTTAAAAGGATACACAGCTGATTGTTAGCATCAGCTAATAACTTTCAAATTCAAATTCACCCCCAGCTCAGACGGTGAAATACTTGGATACATTGTAAAAAACCCAGGAACTACATCTCAGACTCTACAGGCCTCAATTAGCATGATAATGCTAAAATGTATGTCAGAAGAAAAAGCCTGAACAAGTATGGCTTGTTTGGAAGGATTGCTGGGAGAAAACCTCTCCTCTCTTTAAAAGAACTTGTGGAACAATGGAAGTAGAGATGTTTGGAGAAAAGCAAACACATCATATCAGCACACACCAACAGACCAGAACTTCAGTCCATGGCGGTCACACTAAAACAAACACACAGATTTATGTGCTCGATAATCAGAATGACTGTTGCTGTATGGTGGATCATCAGATATACTCTAATTTGACGTTTACTGTGTCAGGTGTTCTTTATTATTCAGTAACATGTGACTGCGATGGAGACGATCTAAGACACACACAAAAACTACTTCTCAAAGGGGTGCAGTCTGAAGAGCGGTAGGTTAGTCTCCAAGGCAACCATGTTCATATTTCTAGTTGGGGTTATGAACCATCTCAGCACTGATTGATCAAAGACACGCTGTCCACATCTTCTTTGCCTTTACCTTTCTCGACAGATGCCTCTTGATCTCCCTCTTCTCCTCCTGCTCCTCCAGATCATTTCGAGCTGCAGGAAACCGCACAGAAAGCACACACACTCACACACAAATCATTTTTATCTGTAGTTTTTTTTTCTCTTTTTCCTTCATGTTATGCAAAGTGACTTACGTTTCAGAATGTTCCTCTGTTCTAGCTCCTCTGCTGTCGGCCTTTGACTCAACCGTCTGAATAAAGGGAAGGAAAGCATCTATTTTAGGAAAGCTATTTTTATATGATTTTAATGTTTATTCGTGCAAGCTTTCAGATCATGCTTATTGCTCTCGACATATGCAAAAAGAGATTTTACTCTTGTGGACAGAAGAGCTGGCTGTGCACGGGAAGTCTTTTTTTTCTTATGAAGCAGTATTTTGTGAATTTATTGAGTAGGTACTGACTCAGAGGCACTGGAATAGCAGGATGACAGATAGTGACTGAGAACAGGAGGATAAGAAGCAGAAAAGTTGCCAAAAACCCTCCAAAACAACAAAAAAAAGAAAAAAGAAAAAAAAAGAGGTGGACAGTGCAGAGAGGCTCAAAACATCAGCCAGAGGAAGATAAAGATAAAGATGATTCCTCCAGAGCCGGCTAACAAAACAATACCAACTAATGTTAAGATGTGGAGTTCATTAAGTAATACAAGCAGTTGCACACTACAAGTTGTCCTAATATTATAAAAACCTATTAAGTGGGACCAAAGAGCACAATGAATATGTAGGGTAATGCCCCCGGCCATATATTACAGCGAGTGGTTATAGAAGATGGATATTTACTGCAGTAATGATGTAGCTAAGTACTGTGTGTGTGCTTTAGATTTTAGATAAATTTTAGTACATTTCATACATTTCTGTATATAAAATGTGGACTTGCCACTATGATATCAAACAATATTAGAGTAGAATTTTGCAACAGCATGGATTGTGATAGAAATATAACCAAGATGAACTATTTTTTGCGACTGAAATTAGCTACATGGGCTGTAAACATGGTTAGTTTTGCTAGCGAGGCAACCTCTGGTCGTGAAGGAAAAATGCTTGTTCCCAACTGGTTGGTGAAGGTTGATGTCAGTCACTGAGAAAATGACTTCTAACACAGACATACAGACCAATCAGTGAGCCCCTGGCCACCACCTGTCGTTAGAGGAAAATGTGTAGTCTCCAGCCGGCTGGCAAAAGCCTCTTTATGATTACTTTGGTCACCAGCATATTGCTGCAGTCATAGTTTGAATGGAAGTGACGGACTTGTCTATAAAGACTGACAAGCTGCTCTTTGAGCTGCAGTGGAGCTGTGAAAACACAAACTGGAAATGAAAACTGGTAAAATAGGATTGTTTTCAGCGACAAGCTAAAGCGTTCTAAAAAATTTACAGGGCTCCTCTTGGCAAAGCAAAGTGTTTGGCACAACCTGATTCTGCTAGCTAAAGCTGTTGTACAGGACAGGGTAAAAAACAAGAAGAACTACAGGCAACCCTGGATATTTCCTAGCTACCAAAGTAATCACTCAGTTTTCTCACAGGTTTTTGCAACCGGAAGAAACAGGAAGCACTACTAACGACTCAGGGAATACTCGCATTTCCCAAAAAACGGTGGTTGTGTCACGTGTGATGTGATATGATGGACAACTCTTGAGCAGTGGGCATTTTTATTAGAAACCTCATTAAAAGTTTGGAACTTTAAAATAGGACTAGATGTGACCTCAAGTGGCCATTCATGGAACTGTAGCCTTTAGCATTTCTGCACTGGCTTAAGTTGCCACTTGGCACAGTAAGAATGATTCAAATGTTGTGTGATGATTTTGACAACATTTTGTGTCTGTACACATCTAATGTAGCCTGCACTCACCTTTACAGTCACGACACTATTCTCTTTTTTCCGTTTTATTTTGTTTTACACCCCCTGGGATGACGCAAAGCAGAGATGGAAAGATTAATTTCCATCTCTGCTTTGCGTCATCCCTTCTTCTATCATCTGCTCCTTGCAGCAGCCAGGTCGCCTCTATCACAGCTCGCATGGGTTGAAACACTTTGCAGGTGACTCGATGTGCATGTGATGAGCGATGTGGGCGTGTGTACCGCTCCTCCGAGTGGCTCGGTGCCACATCAGCATGTGTGCTCTTAAGTCGGAAGCTCACCTCGTCAGTTTGGTGGCCGTCTGTTGCCGGGATTCGAGCCGCTCCTGGTCCGAATGCAGTGGCAGGATGTTCTTCTCCTCCAGCTCTCTTTTGGATGGACGGTTGCTCAGCTTGATGGCCAGAGAGTCTTTTCGTAAGACCTTCATGGCCAGTGTGCCTTTATTGAACATATTGGCAGAGGAAATCGTATCAAAGTTAAGCAGATTGAGGCTGTCGCAGCCTCCCAGTAAGAGGCACACAGTATAGATCTTCTTCTGCAGTAAATATTTTTGTAATTCTCATTAATGTACACGTCTCTGTCCTCTTTATTGTTTTTCAGGGTTTCAATGTAACCTTGAAGACCATGGTGGGTGTAAGCCAAATTTTAATAAAGACAAAAAGATGCTTACTTGTAAACAGTGTATCATCCTCATCCTCTTCTTCGTCTTCCTCCTCCTCCTCATCTTCCTCCTCGTCTTCCTCTTCCTCCTCTTCCTCATCCTTGTACATGCCCGGCAGGTCCTCGTAGTCTGCCTCGTTAGGGAGGTTCTCTTTGTCATCGTCGCACTCGATCATCACCGTGGGAACGGTGTGCATCATGGAGCTGCAGTTTCAGAATGAAATGGTAAACGTGTCACACAAACATATTCACACATACACGTTCACTGCTGTGTGAAGTAAGGGTTATGGTTATGTCTGAAGGCCTCTACCATTATGGCATAGACAGCCTCAATGACTACAGACCTGTAGCCCTCTGTAGTCCTGAAGTACTTAGAGCAGATAGTGTCTCAGCACATCAGAGACTGCTACCCCCTGCTTTGACCCCCACCAGTTTGCTTACAGAGCAAATCCACATAGGATGTCATCACCATCACCCTTCACAGAGCGCTGAGCCATCTGGAGAACAGGAAGAGCTACGCAAAGATGCACTACAGCTCAGCATTCAACACCATAATGACAGACATCTTCATCCCCAAACTGGACCACCTTCAGATTCCCTATTGGAACCTGCACGATGGTTGGGCTCATCTCTGATATAGATGAGACGGCGTACAGGGTGGAGGTAGAAAACCTGTCCACTGGTGCTCAGAAAAAAACCTGAAGCTGAACATCCTTAAAACAAAACAACTCCTAATGGGCTTCAGGAAGCACAGACCGGTCCACTCCCCTCTTATTATAAAAGGAGAATGGGTGGAATCTGAGAAAGAATAACCTGAGGCTGATGCTGGTCTTCCTCCACTCCTGAGTGGAGCGCGCGCTCTGGATTTTTGGAACGCAGGAGCCACTACTGAGAACAGAAAGGCTGCGCAGAGGTTAATTAACACTGCCCAAAAAAAATTATTGGCTGCCCTGTCCCTCCCCCATCATCCGATCCTTCCCTCCTGCCCCTGGAAGATTGGGTGATGGTCTCTTGGGATGGGATCACAGGTGACCCCGTGGACCCTGCTCACCACCTGTTTGACCAGTTGCCCTCTGGTCAGTGCCTCAGGTCAATGAGGTCACACACCTCATTGACCTGAGGCACCTGTTAAAAAACATTCTCCCCCGACACCCCACCCCTGCCCACCCACCTCACCGATCTGAGCCATGGTCTGAGTAACCCTCATCACTCAGTCCACTCACACACCGACTCTAATTCAGACTGTGAATAGACAGACTAAATAGTGATACTTAAACAGACAGTGCAAAGACAAGTCTTTTCTTTGCACTACCTCCAAGCACTTTGCTCTCCAATGTGTGCCTCTCTATTGTTTTGTATGTATTCCTCTAGACCAGGGGTAGGCAACCTTTTTGATGACGAGTGCCATCTAAAGTTTCCTCAGAAGTCAATGTGCCATATTAACAGTTGCTGCGCTGAGCGGAGAGCTCAAATTTCAACATCGCTTGAAAAAACTGACAGCTAGCAACGTCCCTCTCACCAGTAGGCTAAGTGATTTTTAGCCAATTACAAGTTGAATCTGGTAGTCGGGGTTGTTAGCTAAGATGCCGTCATTAAGAAGTGGTACAACTAATGTGTCTATGCGAGCTAATTTGCGATGTGCACCACTGGCCCGGCCATTTATTTTTTAATGCACCCTCTCAGATTAATTCACTGCGTGTCGTGCCCAGGGCTGGACTGGGACATTTTGACTAGAGACCGGCCCACCAGGTATTATAAGAAAAGCCATAAAGCCTTTGAATGAAAACAAACGCTGTTGTGACAGTGATGTACACTGTCTTGTTGGTATATGTATGATTTCTATACGTTGTACATCAGATAAAAACTTTGGTTGTAAGATTCAGATAATTATTTTTCAAAAGCTTGACATTTTAAATGAGAATAAGAAAGAAAAGTATTTCTTTGTGCCCCCCTTACCCTGTTAATGTCCTCCAGGTTTACAGCTGTGGCTCCAGCAAACATCAGCTGATACTAGAAATTAATATCAAATAAATTCTAACAACAGCTGATCAAGCTTAAACGCGCTGCTATTGTTTAGCGCGGAATCTGCTGGTTTCCTCTTTCTGGCGCAAAGTCAGCGATAAACAAAGGAGAGACGGGACTTGCGTCAGAAATACCGATCAGCTGATCATTGATCAGTTTCATGATTGAATGAGAGAAAAAGAGGCAGCTGACAGCGTAAAGGCGCAGGATAACTCCAGCTTTGTGTCTTTTTTCATCCTAGCTGAGGATGTGTTCCTTTTCAGCTCAATACGAATCGCGTGATATTTTCTCTGAATACGGGACGACTCCGTTTTTTACAGGACGGTTGGAAACTCTACTAATTAACCTTATGAGTAAAATAAAGTTCACTATCAGTAAAATCATAGCACCCACCCAGCTGTTTAGAAACTCCGTCATGTAAAGAGCTACACCTACTTTGAAGAAAAACATTTTTCTATGGAAAGACCAGAACTCAATCTAATCTTTTCTGAATGTGAATCCTTAAAATGCCCATTCAGGTGGGAGCAGATCATACACACTATTCTGGAGTCAGACACTCCATCCAAATCCAGAAAGACCTTTGAAAGCCAAACAGATGTTTCAATTTGTTTTTGTAAAAGGGATAGCTCTGCCTTACTAAAAAAAAAACAAAAAAAACCACACCTCCTATGGTTGTGTATGTGCTGCGCAGCCATATTCTTCCTAGACAACTGTCAAAAAAATAGGAATATTTCCCTATAAATTACACATTTGTGAATCTTAAAATGGCGTTGTGCTTTCCGTGGATGACTTTTGTGAGTTGGTGTGAAGGATTCCAACTCAGATCGTGATTCTATAGCAAAAGATCATCATAGTCACTGTAGGAGCTCTTAAAACATTCACCTTACACGTCTCAGAGTATCACAACCTAGCCTGGATAAATGGGAGGTCATCTGGCTTCTGGGTCAGTTGGATCTGCTTGGATCCCTGTGATGTAAATTTCTTCATCAGACAGTGAGCGAGGGTCCGTGTGGACATCAGCTTGCCTGTCTGTTTTTACATTACAACACACTACCTGTGTGCCTGGGCAGCGGACTTTAAAGAAGTATATAAAGAATGACAGCTGTCCATGTTCAGAACAGAGTAGCATCCAAGCTTTCAACTTGGTGCCAAGTCAACATACAGAGCCATCTGCTTTGGGAATAAGGGGGCCGACACTCTTCCCTACTTTTTGTGGCACGGGGGTTGGTGCTTAGCAAAGTTGCCCAGGGCTGGATTTAGTACAGAGGGGACTGGTGGATTAATCAATTGGCCTGTCTCAGTTTTGTAAAACTACTATATAATCAAACAATTTTTAAAAAAATCATTTTTGTAATTTTTTGTTTAGTCAAAAATATGATTGTCCCAGCTTCTTTATGTTACAGGCTCGTTCTAAACGATCAATTTAATGAGCCTTTTGACTTTTCTCTGATATTTTCTTGACTTTCTGGCCTCTGTGGTGTGATCCTCACCTCTCAAACCTCTGCATGGTGAGGGCCAGGGTTTTGTTCAGCTCCTCTATGATTCGGCTGGGCGGGTGGAGAGGAACAGGCAGGGTCCCGTACTGCAGTGAGTGTGCACCCATTGGAGCATGGCTGGGAGGGGCGGGGCACTTCTGGAAGGCGATAGAAGAGGGCTCCATGCTCCCTGCAGGTACGGAGATCATGAGCTTCTTCGGAGGTAGAGGAGGAGACAACTTAGCCGACATGCATGGCAACTTCACGGGGGCGCCGTCTGCACGAGGAGGTGGACGTGGGAGGATTAGGCACACGCGCACTAATGCGGTTGTGAGCACGCATGGAGACACACTCACCTGTAATGTGATTGGGTAGCCTGTTGAAAGGCTTGGGTGGCAGAGCGGGAGGTTGTTTGTGTAGCGTTGGAGGTCTGCAGAGGGTTGATTCAGCACCATCAGCCTGATATACGATAGACTTCTTTGTGGGCGGAGCCTGACTGGATTTCTGGGTGTGGTCCTGTTGAGCATCACTAGGCATTTGAAACTCCAGGGAGCCTGGGGGAAACAACAAAGGAGTCAGAGACCACTGTGAATCAAATACCTAAAGAGGTTTCAGTGGTTCTGAGGCTGTGCTGCCTACCTACAGCTGCTCCTGCTGCTCCCTCCATCAGCTCACTACCTTCAGACTCCGACAGGCTGGAGCCAAGCACCGAGGAACGACCATTCTCTATCTTCACCTCCTCCCGGATGGTCAGAGATGCACCATCTGCACAGAAAGATGCACATTGGTGTTCAAAAGTAGGTAAAAAATGAAAAAACAGAGCAAAGGATCTCCTTATGTAGCATTTTTTTCAAATTTTGCTTAGAGAAAATATGAATCACGTAACAGTGTAGTTTTCAAAGATAGATAGGGAGAAACACCCAGGTAGAGCAGCTGGATGTGAGGGAATGGTGGTAAGGATCAGACAGGCACACATATTCCTAAGCTCAGTCTTGTCATGATAAAGCTGACTGGTGTGCTGTAAGTAAACTTGTCACTGGATTTACTGACACTTAAAAAATGAGTTACAACTGTGCACAAGCTTGCGTGAGTCTTTGGTGCGCTGCAGCACTTAAACAGCACCACCCCACTGATGACAGAACAATGTGAGAGACTCAAACCAATCAAAGTGCAAGAGAAAAGGCATGAATCACAACTGAGAAGCTGCAACCGGAAAAATCTTACTTTACATTTGAATTTGAACCTAAAATCAAAATCAGGCCGCAAACAAAGAGAACAACTAATACTACAACACTGGCCACTTTCTTTCTCACCTTCGCTGTGTGGAGCCTCACCTTTCTCATAGACCTCCTTTAGGAGTCCCTTCTTGATGAGCTCCTCTCTGCTCTGGCGAGTGGACATCTTCCTCTCCAACACTGAGGGAGCACAGAGGAGGAGACGTCAGAAACGACTAGAACAGGAAGAAAGCTGCTGCGCTGGATGCTAACAGAGTTATCAGGATCGAGGAACGAGTCAGCTGCAGCAGCTGTTTCTTTGGACTTGCTGCTGCTTCCAGCACTGCTGCTGTGTGCCAAGGAAATATCATGTGACTGACCCTCTGAGCTGTGCGCACAAACACAACACTACCAGTTCACTGATCCTCTGACAGAGATGCCTACTCGCCTCCTCACTCCTAAACATTTCCCGTAAATAACACTTTTTCATTTTCTAGCATATCCAGCATGAGCTGTGAAAACGTATCTTTTCCAATGCCATTTTGATTGGTAGGGTTTGAGACAATATCAGTAAAGTGTTAGGGTGGGGGAGTTAATAAAAGCAATGTTACAATACTACAAGTCTTTTTTTTTTAAACCCTGACATACACTATATCTAATGAAGTCATTTAATGGCGTTTGTAATGCGTTTTTCTGTGTTGCTTTCTAACAGCTCAGTTTGGTAAACTGATATCTACACATCACCCACACACATAGTAATGCAGGATTATTGTCTAACTGATGCACTTTGTCTTATATAGCCTTTATGGAGCAAAAGTCTTGAACTACCCCGTGGAAAAGAGAAGCAACAATTTATTAAAACGCGCACAAACACACATGAAAATACAGTATTTAAGGCAAAAACTGAGTTTGTAAAATTGTAACGACCTTGAATGTCAGTATTTGGTAAAACCACCTTTATTCTTCAACAAAAGCTGAACTCTCTTAGGGCAGCTTTCTAGTGACTTCTCTTCTAGGAGTAACCCGTGAAGCTATTTTCTGAGTGGTTTCTGTCATATTTCAGGCTGTATATCACAAAATCACTGGGTTTTCATTAGATGTTAGCGAGCGTGGTCTCTGCCTATTCAGCTACCCATGAAAAACCCCCCAAAACAATTCTAATGGTCGTCAAACCACATCTTTATTTATGTATACACTGAGGTGTCAACACTCATTGTTAAGGGTATAGAGGCGCTGGTCTAATGCTGTCTTTATGGGAAAAAGCCTCGAGAAGTCTTCAAGAATAGTTCTTCAGGCTTTTTAAAGGACATTCAAAGCTCTTCTTTGGATGTTGCCCCCCCTTCTGTTCCGTTTCTGTTCCCACGTTGTTTGAGTCCAGGCTGTGGGGAGGCCAATCCATGACTGACAGTTCCATACAGGCATGCTTTTACTGGATTGGCAGTGTGTTCAGCTGTCATGCTGAAAATGAAGCAAAACAAATGCTCTCCATTCCAACGTTTCTTTGAGAATCACCTTGTTGATGCAATAATACTATTTTATGTCTGTCAAACGTTGTGTGATCTTTGATATGTTTCATAGATTCAGCTAAAGAAAGTGGAGAAAAAGTGCCCATGGATACAATGTAAAACTGGTTCCGTATATGTTGCCCCAGTGTCAATGTATTGTAGTCATAACTGTCTGTGTTTCCTACAGTAAACCCTATTCAACCCCACAGCTATATTTTTACTTGAAGCACGAAAATCTGGATAATCCAATGCACCTTGACTGCATGACAGCAGGGTGCAGCAAAAGCACACGGTACACGCAACGTGTAGCACCTGTGCGCACGTACACATGCTATAAAACGTATACTGTTCATTATCTGGGTGCAGAGAAGGGAGGAAGGTTTTCAGCAGGGTAAAAAAAAAAAGTGTAACTGCTGTGACAGCTGGGGGAACAGCTTGGCTGCAGGAAGCCTCTCTTCACCCCTCTGCTGCGTGTTTGCGTCGCTCAGTGAGAACAGGATGTAAAATGATTCAGCCAGCTGAGAAACAACAACAACAGCGGCTATTTCGGCATTCAAATCCAACACTTTCCTTCGCTTCACAGCTTAGTACTCGCTGAATATTGTAGCCCCGAGCCAGACATATGAAACTACTTTCAAATTTGCTCACTGCTTTGAATGAAGTGTTAATTCACTGTTAAAGAGACAACACGTCGGCTGGCGAACTCCATTTGAAGCTCACTTGTTGCTACGGCCAACATTAATGATCAATTCTTCCACAGCTGCTGTGTTGGCATCTCTGAACAGCAGTGGAATTAACAGCTTTCAGCAACAGCATTTAAAAAAAGTCAAGTATAAGTTCATTGTGTAAGAACACGAATACACTGATGTCTGGAATAGCAGTTTGGCTGATCCCAATGTTTATTGCATTTATGCATTTCATCACACCACCTGAGAAAAAGCACAAATTCAGTCATTCTGATTTATGAGGCTGGATCCCAAATATACAAGGGCACCAAAACTGAAAGAATACAAATCAGTTACTATGTTTCCGCTGTGCTGACTATTCTTTATCTGTAGAAAAGTCTTTATGATGAAGACGGAGCCTGTAACAGCTCACGAATTTGACTAAACAAGTGGGAGGTGACGTTTACCTTCTTGCTTCCAGCTGTTAGCAGAAGTCTTTCTTCTGAGTTTATTACATACCTGCAGAATCAGAAAGCAGCAGGATCCTCTATTGAGTGGATACACATGTGAGAGAGCAGCCTCATTAATGACTGACAGCAATGCCACTAATGAGGATCTAACAGCAAATGGAGTTTTGCACTTTTCTTGACACGGATGGGCTGTCACACAGGTCAGCCCATCCACGTCACAGGTCAAAGCTATAAGTTTGAACATCCTAGGTGACTTCCTTCGTGAGTTATCACATTCACAAGATTTTCAATAAACTTGACCTCTGACTTGAGGTCAAGGTCACTGAACTTCAAACTCCAGAGTTTTAGTGGATGCACCTATGGTATCAATTTGAAAATTAATTATTCTTCACTTGGATTTTAGAGCTAAATAAAGATGCTGCATTCATGGTCTAATGGAAATGTCCAGGATTCCAATCCAGCTACAAACCTTTGCATTCACATTATGTATACTTCCAAAATTGAATTCAGTGGACAAATGAAGGTTGATATGACTTGTTCCTGCTTAATATCTACATACAGCCATTCTTTGCTTATATGACGTATCAGACTATAATGACTGGACTCATGAAATCTCCCTGTGCATAGCCAGACACAACCATGCACAGTAGACTTTTGATGCTGACATTTTAAAGGACAGCGTCTCTCAAGGCTGTTGCTAGGTGTCAGAGATGGGAGTGAGGCAGAGAGGACAGAAAGGCGCAGAGCTGGCTGCCGACCTGCAGATGTGCTGTTTACAGAGTTTTGGTTCTCACCTGCAGACGTCTGCTTAAACTTCTCACTCTTCTTCTTCCTCCACTTCCAGGGTTTGAACAGACGACCCAGGGTGGCGAATTTGCTCCGCCGCCGGATGGGGGGCGTGTGCGTACCCGGTACCAGCGAATCAGAGCGCATCGCTGCCAACCTCTCCACTTCCTCAGCTGAAAAGACAACATTAACAAGCAGATAAACAAAATGCATAAAAACATTGTTTTTGTGGTTTTGACTCACTTAATTTTGCGCTTTTTATTCCAACGCTTAGCACAACAACGTATTTGTTCGGATATTTGGCGTTATGACGACTGACAGTTGGCATCTGGGTGACTGATATAGTCTGAGTTCTTTTTTAGGAAGAGTGTAGCACAAATTTGAAAACCTGATGCCTTCTCTCAGATAAACATCGCCATAAAAGGAAGACCTTCGGGTAATGACCCAAAAATTGTTTTTTCAAGAAATCATTCTGGATAATGATCTGATTAATGACCATTTTATTAAAGCCTCAGCCAGGTGGGCACAAAGTAAATGAGCTATTATTCTATAGCTTATTAACTGATAATGGGACCCTTTTAACCCACAGTTAAGTAGAACAGATGATCGCTGCTCTCTGCTTAAAATGTCAGAGGACATTTTCTGCCAGGGGGGTTTTGCATAATCAAGTCAGGTGAAGCTTATTTGGATCGCTTTCAATCACAGCTAATGTGTCAGGTGGCCACAGCAGCAGAAACCTTATGTAAGAAGGAGGAGAGAAAAACTTGGACAGAGAGGAGTTAGCCAGCTACAACACAGA
>NW_005187744.1:320692-344796 GCF_000239375.1 Pundamilia nyererei | reverse complement strand
GGGGGGTTTCAGTTGTGAAAATGTGATAGAATTATAACCTCTTCAACTGTGAGCCTTCCCTTTCCCATGTTTTCCATTAACCCTCTTCCTCTGAGCTACAATTCCCCCCACCCCACAGGGACTTTCCTCAAAGTAATCATGCTGGAGGCCACTCTATACAGCATGCTCCGATTTTCCATTTGAAATTACACCTTTCCCATTACACACAGACACACACACACACAACATCCTCTACAAAACAAGGGCAGAGCCAGCAGCAATAAAGGGGGGGAAGGAAGGCAACATTTCAGCAGGCAGCAGAGGATGTAAACCTGCACACAAACACTGGCCGACAGAAGCATGCAGTGCAAACAGATACTTGTCAGACAGATGAATGGAAAGATGGAAATGAATCCAAACACATTGAATGTTTCGAATTTGGGTGAAGTAAACTTAATTCAACTGGGAATGTTGTACAAGTAATTGAGGAATGACAGGGAAAATCTGGCAGTAAAACATAGGAATGTTTTGCAAAATCATGTAAATATTTCATATCCAGATCGCGAAGAAGAAATCCAAGTGCGGCTCAGAGTCAAAGATGCTTGTTTTCCACATCAAAAGCAGACAGATGTGGAGGTTCTGGACGCCTCCTAGGTGAGGTGTTTCAGGCATGGCCAAATGGAGGCAGACTGAGGAGAGATTACATCTGTCAGCTGGCCTGGGAAAGCCTGACTGCTCCCCAGAATGAGGTGGCTAAGGAGAGAGATGTTTGGACATGTGTGTTTAGATTGCTGTCCCTGTGATGTGGACCCCGATAAGCAGGAGACAATGGATGATGGATGGATAAAAGACTGTTGTATATTATCACTGCCTTCAGTTCTATTACAAAAATACAGTACAACTTGACCATCAGTCTACCTTTCAGTCAAAATCTTTGAAGCTGTGTTTTTGCCAGTGATTTCTCCTCTATTTGAAACATTATCAGCAGTTGATGGACAAACCAGCCATGTGTAAACTGGTAGGCAGCTGCAGACGAGAGGCGATGACATCCTTCGGGAGGCCTTGTTGGAAGAGAGATGTCAGTTCAAATCTGCACCAACACTGTACCTGCCATTGAGAGTTCCTTCAACAACATCCAGTCAGCCCCCCTCATCCTCCCCTCCCTAACCCCTCAGTAGACACTCTGAGTCTGTGTAGCATCCCTGTGTGAACGTCAGAGCTCACGGAAACCTCCCTTGCACAAAGGCTCTCTCAATGAAGCGTCTCCAGCACCTAAAGCAGTAAAATTAGTGTTTCCAGGACAACAGTGACATCATTCGACTGCAAAACCCCCCCAAAACTATGCAGATTTTGAGGTGATGACATACTGTGTTTGTCTCATCTTTTGTCTCCTTACACAAAAGGTGTCTTCTCCCTCCTGGTGTAGTCCAACCCCCCCTCGCCACAAGCAGTGGAGCGAGAGCAGCAGTGAGTCAGAGGGCTCAGACTCACACTGCAGGGAGACATTCTTTCAGTCTGACCTGGGGTCTGTTATCTCACTGATGCCTCAAAACACTGACTCACTGAACAACAAGCTCGAAAACAACTTGGTTCAGCCAAAACAACGATGCTGGAAGGCCTGTGTTACGACTGAATTTCTTAGCTGATTCATAGTTTTAGTTTTTGTTTCTCTCTCTTTTTTTTAAAATGGCCTTGTTACTGGGCATCAAGCAAAATAAGACTCGCCACCCCCCCAAACTGCAGTTCCTGTGATGGCCACTTGAGGCTGTCTCCAAAAGAGTGTCAGTCCCACAGACCATATAAAAGATGTGAGTAGCTGTTGTGATGCCATCCACTGGTTTCTTGACAGTGGATGGCATTAACATTTTCACCATCACTAACTTAGCCAATGAGCAAATGTTTTTGAAACTAACGGCTTGTTAATCACAAGGCATGAAATTCACTGACCAGCAGTAGCCACTGTCATCTTTTTATACAGTCTATGCTGGCACCAGCTGTTGCATCAATTGACTTGACTTGTGTTGATTTGTGGGGGAAAAACAAGAACGCCAACAGTCTGAAACATCTTCAAGTAAACAATAAATGAAGAGGAAATGTTACCGTCACTGCAAACCAGTTTCTTCATTACTGAGTTTACTGAAAAATGACGTTTTTGATCATCTGTTGAAGATCCTCTGTCAAGAAAACTCCAAACGAGTTCTGGTTATCTCTTCTCAAACAAATCGTGCCAGTAAAACCAGGTTTTGAAAGGGCTACTCACTAAATCCCCAGTGGCTGATTAAGCAATTTAAATCAAGTGGCTGAGTTTTATTAAAGAACAAAGCCTCCACTGATCCACACGCTAAGGTTTTCAAATAAAACCACAAGCTGATTAAATGAACAGATTCTATGATTAGCTATTGATCTCTGTTATTTAAGCCAGAGCAACTATTGACGTTGTGTGTGTTTGAGATGAACTGCTGCAGTGATGGCTCCATAAATTGATTTCTGTATTGACAGAAAATTCATCAGCATCAGTGCAGATAATAATCCACCGACAGTCTGAACTTGAAGTGATTGTTATAGCAGTTAATAAGGGAAAAGACTAAACCATACGATGATGTTTGGTTTGTGGAATCCAGTAAGACAAAACCAGAAAATTTCCCAGCTCTCTATATTAACTGAAACTATAGCGATCCGTGCGTGGAATGCCCTGAACTTCTGCTTTCACGATGCAAACAGGGAAGCAAAACAAAAACTGGACTTGAAATCATGCGCTTACAGTGAAGATCCAGCCACACCACAGCCCCGTGACAGCGAAGAAGACTCAGCAGAGGCTTTCAAACAGCATCAGCTATTGTTAACCTCACTGTAAAGTAAAACAGATTCAATACAGGGATCTGATCTGAGCGCTGACCCCGACCCCCACAGAAGCAGGGAGCGATGAGCACAATCATTTAAAAAAGCAGGAGTACTCCTCCTCCTCCTCCTCCTGCTCTCAAAGCAACCTGAAGCGTCTCACCGTCCAGCGGCTCGGCTCCTCGGCAGTTGCTGCAGATGTGTTTGATCTCCTTGCAGTGGATCATGAACGGCGTGTTGTTGTTGTTGTTCGCGGCGGGCTCATGATGATGCTGAAGCTGATGCTTCTCGGAGCTGTTACGGGACTTCATCCTGGTCAGACAGAAAGCTCTCCTTCTCTTCCTCAGCTCCCCCTCTTCGGACGCCGGGGTCGAGGATGTGCCGTGGGTCTTAGGTCCGGACCACGAGCACATCACGTCTCCTCCACAGCCCGCCATGTTTGAGCTGGACTGCAGGAATAGACCCTCTCGCCCTCTGCTCCGCTAGAGGGGATTTCAAACGGTTTGCTGCTCTGTCCACCCCCCGCAAGTCAACCAACATACGACGCTGTTTCCCCTCAGTTCCTACAAAATAAAAGCCCACCAGCTGTGCTCTTCGTTTTCAGATCTGCAACCAAGCTGGTACCTTCACAACCATGTCACCAGGTTACACGCGTCCCCGGCCACAAATCTTTCGGTGAACCCCAGCCAGCTAGTTTCTACGATCCCCCCTCTCTCTCATCAGACACATAAAGGAATGTGTACACAGGATGAAGAGTACTGGCTGTATCCTACTGAAAGAAGTAACCCTCACAACACACCTTCACTCGCTTCTTCTGCTGGGAGCTGCAGCAGGTCGTCCTCTAGGGAGGGCAGCTTTTGGCACCTTCAAAGTCTTGTGATATAAATCCACTGTGATAGTGAGCTGCTGCTGCTATGTTTTACCTCCCACTTAGCTTGAACATCTGAACGTCCCAAAAACTAACTGCAGTGTTTTCATCCTAAATTTGTTGAATAAAAAAATGCCAATTTTCTGGCAAAGTACTGGAAGTACTCAGCCCACACTAGCCTCAGCAGTGTAGGTGAGAAAGAGGCAGGAAAAATGAATGACTCCTGGATGAACCAACTGCGCATGGGCCCCTGGACATGCCTACTGGATAATCCGGCCCAGGCCACTTCTTACACTTTATTTAAACAGCTGTAGCATCTCAACTTGTACTTGTTTTTGCCACAAGTTTGGGTCTTGTGGAATCTTGTTTTATCCTTTGAATCGCCTCTTGCATTTGCCATTAAATTGGGAAGGGAGACACAACAGTTTCAGAATGAGGCTCTCTGTGTTGTTGTACTTGTTTTTGCCACAAGTTTGGGTCTTGTCTATTGTCAGGCTAACAGAGAAAAAAACAACTCCATTATGCCCTGACCATGCACTCCACCTGTATCATTTCCTACTCTTCCTAGGATAATCTCTCTCTAATCTTAACCAAACTGGAGCTTTCATGCAAAATATTACAGAAAACCCTGTTTACAACACGTACACTACAAAAAGCAATAAATCACTGAATGCAATTCATGGTCTCTGCAGAAAAATTGAATAGTGACATCAAATAGGCGTTACTGTAAGTTGTCATCTTTATGTGGAATATGTATTTGGTGACAACAAAAATATTGCTCCACTTCAACCTAGAAAGACCAAGAAAAATAATCAGCCACATCGCCCCCTTTACCTATTAACTAAAAAAACAACAACAAACAAACAAACAAAAAAGAGTGTTAAGTAGAAGGTGAGGTGGAGGTGAGCTGCAACGGAGCTTGCAAGTTAAAGCTGGTTAAATAGCACTCCCTATATGGTATTTGTCAAATGGACGAGTAGAAGATTTGGAAGAGGAAAAGACGCATATCTACAGGCTGAAATGTTTGTGGCTCCACTGACTGATACTCAGTGTTCCATTTACTGTACCCACCAATGAACCATTATATGAAAATTCAAAATACAAGATGATTGTTAAAGCACATGATTAGCTTGTGTGGACAAAAAAAGAAACAGCATTGACAGCATGCTTGCAAATGTCCATTGCTGGCTTACATAGCGTAATATGTATTAGTTTACTACTGATAAAAGAAGCCAGACTTTTAGCAAATAGGATTAAAGATCCAGGTAAAAATAACTTAATACATTCTGAGAAACCTAATGCAAAATACATCTAAAGCTGCTTTTTTTGTTGCAGCTAATGAATTTCAAACAAAACTGATTGGTGGCGGAAAAATGACAAGGTACTCTGCATTTAAAAAAACCCCACAATGTAGGCTTAGATGTGCTTTATTAACAAGAAAGCCTATAATCCTTTAGGCATCGTTAGTCTGGATGTCATTCGTTTTTCATTATTTTATTTTGAAGGTCCACTTCCTTTCTGGGTTCCACCTATTTTTCCAGCCTTAGCTTTAACTAGCTCCAGCCCCCATCTCCGCAGCCAATCACAGTCTGCACGCGGATCAATGACGCGCATTCGAGTCGCCGCTTTAGCCAATGAGGTTGAAGCACGGACATTAACGATGTAGTATTTTAAACCAAAGAAGGAAAACCTGGAAAACCAAGGGAATGACTTTTTACATTCAGAAGCAAAGCCACGTAGTCTGCCTGAGTGTGACACGAACAGCTGTCCCTTTTATGTGTTTGAATATACGCTTACTGGCCACTTTGTTAGACACACTTTGCCAGGACCTTTGCCTCCTTTTCAGCTACAGGCTGTAGGGTGGCTGTAGCTCAGGTGGCAGAGCAGGTCAGCCACTAATCAGAAGGTCTGTGGTTCGATCCCAGGCTGCCTCCTGGCTGCATGCCAAATATCCTTGGGCAAGATACTAACCCCATGTTTGCCTACTGGTGGTGGTCAGAGGGCCCGGTGGCGCCAGTGTCCGGCAGCCTCGCCTCTGTCAGTGCGCCCCAGGGTGGCTGTGGCTACAATGTAGCTTGCCATCGCCTGTGTGTGAATGACTGAATGTAGTGTGAAGCGCTTTGGGGTCCTTAGGGACTAGAAAAGCGCTATACAAATGCAGGCCATTTACCATTTTCCATTCAGAACGGCCTCTAAGACAAAGACTAAAGTGCTGGAAACATTCATCTGAGATTTCTGTTCATGTTGACATGACAGCATCATACAGTTGCTGCAGATTTGTCAGCTGTTATGCATGTAAGCCACCTTGCGCTTCATCACCTCCCTTGGATTGAGCGTCTAGTGCCTGTGGAGGCCACTGGAGTACAGTGAACTTATTGTTATTTGTCATGTTAAGATCAATCAATCAATCAATCAATCTTTATTGATTTAAACCAGTTTGAAATGATCTGAGCTTTGTCACATGGCATGTTATCCTGCTGGAAGGAGCCATTAGAAGATCAGTGAGCTGTGGTCATAAAGTGATGGAGATGGTTACTCAGGTCTGAATATTGCAACATAAATCAAAACTCATCAGACCAGGCAACATTTTTCCAACCTGCTACATTCAAATTTTGGTGAACAAGTGCAAACTGTAGCCTCAAAATCGAATATATAGATATAATATAGTGCTATATTATCCCAATAGATCATTTCACCATACCAGTGCAGGGTACATACCAGTTCTACCATTCCCACCATCACCTGATTATTGCATGTCTGATCATTGGGGTTCCCTCTCTAATGTTGTAAGGTTGTTACTTTACAATATAACGGTCCTTTAGTCAGTGTTAATTTGTAAATAACACTGAATTTGAAGTGGTATGAAACAAAAATAAATCCACAGTTTTACTGGAAGCGACTAACTCTTCCAGGTTGCAGATTGAAATCTTGAAATGTTCTTGAGGTTCACAGCTGCATAGCTGTGTGTGAGTGTGTGTGTGGGTGGGTGGCTGATCAGTAAAAACAACAAGAAAAAATGACACACATAACAGATCCAAGATTTAAAAGATGAAAACAAAAGTTAAATTTAGAAAGCCTTTTAAAAATAAGCATGAAGAGAGAAATTTGCATATTCTCTGTGGAGGCCAAGCAAGGGTCACAGCCTGTAGCTGCGACTCTCTGCCAGCAGGTGGCGCTCATTTACAACAAATAGGTCAAATACATTAATCCATCTTTCTGAAACAGTGACAGACTGAGCTGCAGGGTGCTGGCTGGTTAGGAGGAGTCACTGTCTAATCATCTGCTATCAACCTCATATTGCAACAGTCATCTGTGATGCACAGGAATACACTAGTAGGCCTTGGATGTGCGTTTGTGTTTGACTGACTAGACCTGTATTTATACAGTCAATCATTTCAGGCTATTTATTGTGTGAATTGTGTGCGGATGCTTACGTATTTATGTAACACTAAGATTAACAAAGCATATGCTCCATTTTCCTTGCTGCAAATGATGAGTCATGGAGGATTTCAAAATCAAAGTACAAGGCTGTGTATTACAAGATGAAAGGCGCTCTGTTAATTGAACAAGCCTTGCATCTGGAGTGATCCCGCCTCCTTCAGTATCAGACCTACAGCTCTCACACTTAGCTGAGAGTAAAAACAAGGGCGTAAAATAAAAGAAATGTCCTTTAAGAAGACTTAGAGCAATGAAGTGGTCGGATGAAGTGGATGAGGCTCAATTTAGCAGGGATACAAGTGAGGACCACCATGACTCCTTAAGTGTCACACAGGTGTCTCCACTAGCTTATTCTGATGACTTGCCTGATTTAATACCTCTCTTCGGGTGCTGCTGCTTCCTCCAGTGAGGAGGAGATGGGATATAAGAGCAGCGTTGGGTGAGGACGATCAATAAATCTATGCCCCCAACTCACTTACACATACGCTAAGACTAAATATGGCTGGAAGGCGAGGTGGGTTCACTGTGCACTGGCAGAGCTCAGACTGTAGGTATGATTCACATTACTGGTTTATACTTGCACATTTAATGTATTCAGATATAATGTATCAGCAGTGGGACTACTCATTATGCATTGAGTCATGTTATCATTTATAGCGCCCTCAAAAAGAAAATAAAAAACATAAAAAGTGTTGCTCTATGCAGTAGTCTAAGCAGCAACATTAGTTTCCCTTATAAATGACATGCTTTTGGTAGAGTGTGTCATCTCTACAAACCATTTATTGTCACATTTGCAGATGTTGTAGTAGTGGTTCTATTATGCTTGTATTTATTTTCTTTTTTACTGTCATGTATACACTCTACAACAAACTCCAGATTGATAAACTGCTATACGAGTCCAAGCATACAATACACGGAGCTTAAACGTAGCTTAGCAGTTCCACTTTGAAGGTCTACTTGTTGGCAGGAGACGAATGATTAAGGGCATACATTAAAAACCAAAATGTGGGACTTCTTTTCTGAAACGTTTCCACTGTAAACAACAACATGAAGGCGAGTTACTGTGGAACAACACTCTTGTGGAGCACTTTAACCTGTACATAACTTTCTATTTTAATCACCAGGCCTGTGGTGCTTTTTCACATTGTTTATTCCGTATTTAGTGGTGATTCGGACACAATTCTCCTGCAGATACAAATTTTGGTTATGTATGGGTGACACATGTTGAATGCGAATGCGAATTGAGAATGTAACACGATGAAATGACCACAATCTATATGAAAAAACACAGATGTTAATGATCACTGTAAAGTTTGTTTGAGATTGTCCTGTCCGCTAAAGAGGAGATAGGGTACATACAGACACATAAATACATACTCTACGATCATTACTGTATGATGTTAAGGCTAGTTATGCACTACTATGAAGTTGCAGGCCTTAAAATAGACACATTTGTAAAAAAAAATAATTTAATAAAAAATAACTGTCACAGCAAAGCAACAGAAACTTAATGTGTTTTATCTTCTAAGTTTCACGATCGAAGTTTTTAAAATTGGGACGCTTCCAAAACTCACACTTGTGATATTTACGAGCACTCAAGTGCCTAGAAATGTCATCTAGTCCCATTGAATACAACAGTAATGTTAGTGTGGACATTTATCAAACACACACTCAGGAGCTAAAAGGAAGAACACAACAAGGAGGAGGAAGAATCTCCAAAAAGTTGATTCTGTTCATCTGGACGTAGCGTTTTTTGGGAGAAACATTTCGTCACTCATCCAAGTGACTTCTTCAGTCTCAGCTGACTGCAGGTTTCCCCAAATCTTATAAACAGTACATTTGCATAATGACTGAAACCAGCCCACGGAAGGAACAACGGGCTGGGAGGTCGGTTGCTTCATCATTAATTATGCAAATTCTTATGACCATTGATCAACAACCACTGACCAAAACCCACTGATCAAAGACCACTGATCAATGGCCATGAGTACCATTCGCAGAGAGTTGGGGAATGGCTGCAATCTCAGCATTGTAAGATGGCGAAAGATGTACCCTTAGGCCCCCTCCTCGATTCAGAGATGGTCTTTCCCTTTTTGCATGAATGGCCTCCTTGACTCCATGCTCAAACCAGCGTTCCTCCCTGTCCAGGATGTGTACATCCTCATCCTTGAAAGAGTGTCCACTGGCCTGTAGGTGTAAATAGACTGCAGAGTTCTGGCCTGACGAGGTAGCTCTTCTGTGTTGTGCCATCCGCTTCGCCAGAGGTTGTTTGGTTTCCCCGATGTATAAATCCTGGCAATCCTCCTGGCACTTACCGGTAACAGCGTACACTATGTTACTCTGTTTGTGTCGGGGGACCCAATCCTTGGGGTGGACCAGTTTTTGGCGCAACGTGTTTTGGGATTTAAAAGCCACATGTACTGGGAAACCTGCAGTCAGCTCAGACTGAAGAAGTCACTTAGATGAGTGACGAAACGTTTTTCCCACAAAATGCTACATCCAGATGAACAGAATCAACTTTTTGGAGATTTACTTCCCTGGATGATTGAGAATGCATCAAGAAGGAGGAAGAATCTTTAATAAAGCCATTACATAGGATAGAAGGTAAAAAAAAAAACCCCATAAGATCCTTATCTTAGAAAATCTGTAAAAATAGATATTTGTTAAAATGTTTGATAAAAACATGATTTATAATATTGACAATACCACTGTAATCCCTGGGTGTCTATGAATTTTATTTTAATTTTTTACTTTACCTACAATACCATTAGATATCAGAAATGTATATCAGTGATTAACAGTTGTAAATGATGAATGTGTAGGTGTAGAGAGCCCCACTTTGAGTCATTATCAGCCCAGTATTCCAATAGCACATTTAGCTAGAAGCTTATTGATCAGTAGAGGAAAAAGAAATTCCATTTATGGTAGCACAGCTAAAACTGTTGCTCATTGACAAAGTGATGTATTTGGCTAGTTGATTGATAAAATGTCAGCCTTTGTGAGTTTGACTACAATCTTGACATGTCCTGCCCTAAACATCAGTATCAATGTCAACACTAAGAGGTGACTACATAATGTTGGTGTTCTAGGCAGACTTGCAAAGACCAATCAGTGTCTGTGGACAAAAGAGCACAGACACAGAACAGACGAAGAAGTCTGAGGCATCTAAGTCAGAACCAAATGTTGATAAAGTTTGTTAAAATGTTAAAAAAATTTATTCCACCTATTTTTTGGCCTTTTTCTGGCTTTATTTGATAGGGACAGGAAAGGGGCAAGAGCAGGGAAGACAGGCAGCAAAGGGCTGCAGGTTGCCTGCTCATCCCAGAGAGCTAAACCAACACCTTTGTATTCCTCCTTACAGAGTTCAGTTTAATCTTAAGGTGTACAGCACTGGTCTGAGACCTCTGCAACTCCTATATTGCATTCTTTTATTCTATCCCTTTTCTCCTTGTGGGTAAAAAAAAAAAAAAAAAAGTCAATTTGAGAGAAAACTGAATGAGTTACCAAATAGTGGCTGTAGTCTCTCTGCAGAGGGTGTAGATCACTCCACACTAAATTGTAGTCTATTATTATATTACAATCTCTTCCACATATAATATTCCTTCATATACTGTTGCTATGGTTTCAATACATTTTCCTCAGTTCTACCCTCTTTATCTTTGATTTCTTTTAACAGTTCAAAATTCTCTGCACTGGCTATTAATATTGCCACTCCTCATTTCCTCCTCATGTGAGCTATTAAAAGTGTTTCTTGTGTTTGTGTTTCTCCAAATTTCTTAAGCTTCTTGTGTTCCACATGTCCGGTGTGCGCGTTGAATCTGGAGATCTGAATCGATTGAAATTTCCTCTTTGAGTCATTTATCCACAAACACTGTGACCAAGTCACTCTTTGATTCTGTTTCCTCTTGGATTCAGTAAATCTGTAGGTTGCTCTGCCTAGATCTCAACTACAATCATCTAGTTTGTCCAGTATTGATTCCTGATCCTTTATTAATTCTTGCAATTCAAAACTCCATGACTCTTTTTCCTTGGTGCGTGTCAGGGCAGTTCAGGCAGGCTGTCGCTTATTTGGGTGGTTTGGCCATCTTTGAATGTTTTTAAGACTGTTTTCATCTCCTGTCAATGTTAGCCATGTTAGCTTCTAGCATTGGTCTGCTCTGTTCCTTTGTGTTATCTGTTACTTTACTTTGTGAGTTTGAGGTTCTTTTCTTTTTCTTCATTGCGTCTCCTCCAGATTTCACAATTTTGAGTAATTTAATAATCAGTTCTCGAGTTTCACCAGAATTTCTTGTTGGTGTATAGGAGATCGTACATGGTCCCTCGCTGTCCCACCAGGAAAAAATCCAGTATTCTGTTTTAAACAGGATGGGCACTATGGTCTGTGGATACAAAGGAAATGCCACTAAAAACAATGCAACATTTGGGAAGCACTTCAGAAAGCATTGGGTGAAATGACAGCTAGAATGCCAAAGGTTTCTAAGAGTGTGGCCATCCACAAATGGCCTTCTCTTTGACAAAAAACGGACATTTTTCAAATGATTTCTATCCTTGTCTTCACTATATTTTGATTTTTTGATCTATAGAAGACATACAGTTTCTTAAAAAATGTGACATTTTTTTATGGTAAGCACAAATTTCTGAGCATATGGCAGCATCTCAAGTCTAAATTTATCAGTGACAAACAACTATTATATCAACCATTTATGGAGCTTCTACCATAATACAGGGGCATGAATAGTGATATTAATACTGAATTCATCATCAAAAATTTCAGCATCTTTATGTATGCTGATGGGTGGGCAGCAAAGAAAGAATTTCATTGCACAAAGAAATGCCTTTTCTGTTGTGACACATGACAATAAACACTTTGAATCTTGAATCTAGATGCACACCTGCTAACAGCCTGACTGCTGTGGCTCTTGCTGAAGTGTGAGTAAGGACTGTGTCCAAAGTTAACAGCCTATATTGCTACCAATTCAATTTCAACCATATTAGATGATTATGTGCTCCACAAATGATATCTAGCCCTAACATTCAGTGCCAGTATATGAAGTAGTGTTCGTTTTATGTAGTGTTCAATCCGCTGATCAATCCACCCCAGAAAGGCTGGGACCTTTCTGCGCGGAGTTCGTATGTTCTTGTTGTGTCTCTGGCTTTCTCCTGCAGTCCAGAGATGTAGATTAGGTTAAACGGTGATTCTAATTCACTGCATATGTGAATGTTGCCTGTCTCTTCATGTTAGCCCTGCAGAATATGGCTAGCTGGCTGATGGATGGATGGAGTGAAGATATTCTTTCCCTAATCTTAAGCATACTAGAGTTGCAATGCAAAACTATTAAAGAATAGTTATTTTGTGATTGGAGGGTTTCAAAAAGTTTGGAGTAAGTTAATCAGAACTACTTATATGAAACTACAACTATCATTCTCATCTGTACTGATTTTATATTTTCATGGGATGATGGTGCCATCATCCCATGAAAATTTATTTAAAACCAGAGGTGGGGAGAGAAGCAGTAAGACCCCGGCACCCCAAAGAGCGCACATTATTGACAACAGGCACGACAGTCAGTAACAGGATTAAAAAATGGGGAGCTGGGAGGGAAGTGGGTTGCAAAGCAGCTTGCAGGGTGCAGCAACCATTTTAAACAGTACACGTTATTTTAGCAAGCCAATTGGATTCACAGACAAATATCAACCGAATCATTAACTGATATAGGCTGGAACTAAGATCAGCTGATTTCATGTGATTGCAGTGTGATGCTACATGATTATTGAGAAGGCAAAACTAAAATACAAGATCTGCTTAGAACAGAATGATGTCCAGTCTGAATGCTGCATTTAGTTGCTGCTAAAGCCTCAGTCACATTTGAATAAGAATAGCCTCTTTGAACTAAGAACATGTGTTTTCTGGGTGATTGCACTGAATGTGTTTACTGTTGGTGACCAATTAGATGGCCTGCCATACAGCAACCTTAGCTTCTGAGCGACCACTTTAAGTCTCAAGGCGATTGCTCAGGTCTCCTAGTAGGAGGCAATATATCTCCCAACAATTTTTCTCCAGTTGGTTTAGAAATAATTTTATTTTTTCCTCCTAGTGTTATTGGTGTCAATGTTGAAGCTACAGCAGTAAACACAAATAGCCTAGTAGCCGTCTCTATGAGTGCCATAGATCCATCACCCATCCACTGATCCATCCATTTTCATAGTTTTCATCGGTTAGTAACTAATCATTGGAACAGCCTGGTTGACCAGAAAATGAAAACATACACCTTTTGGAAATAACTTTTTTCTTTCACCAAAGAAAATTGACTTAAAGACACATGAGACATGTCCTTATTTATCTCATAACATAGTCTGTTATAAAATGGCTATTAGAATTATTAATCTCTCCAAATGAGGTGGAATTACGCTCCCTGCAGTGTGGGGTAACTTTGTTTATCTGCATCCTGAAAAATGGAAAAACATGCACATTAGTACTTTAATCATCCAGCTTATCCCCAAATAAAAATGCTTACAGAGCCATCTAATTAGATACAATATTTTTTATTATTATTATTATTATGCCTGCAATGTCTTTTCCCTCCACAACCCTACCCCTTTATCTCGTTTCATTCCATACTCTGCCTTGTTTGTCAGAATGTAAATTCCCTGAACCGCATAAAAAAGAAACACAAGTAACAGAACTGCAGCAGGGATTAAGGGGTGGGTGGACAGTAATTTAGTTTGAGGTCTCAGAAAGGGGCTCGCGGAGGGCACGGGGGTTTATCAGGTTACAGCTTACTGCGCTGTAGACAGCAACAGACTTCATGTCTCAATGTCTCTGACGAGTCACAAGAATCAAGAGTGTTTTCAGTTATAGGAAACGCTCACAAACATACCACCACACCCTGTACGTGTTTGTGTGAATTCACACACATGCTGTACATGAGAGGTGGTACAAGCAGCACATACTTTGACCACAGGTGTCACATCACAGGAGGCAGCCTGTGGCCTTCACAGCTGTCACATCATTGGCCATCAGTGTGGCGCTGAGCTCTTTACATCTGTCTTACTGTAAATCAGCATGCCCAACAGCATCTATTTTATGATGGTAGCAGTCTAAGCATTATTACTCATGAGCTGCCAGAATCCCCACTCTTCAGCTCAGTATAAAGCCATCAGTCAGGACTACAGGAGCACAAAACAGACCATATCCAGGATAGAAGCTTCCTCATCTCTGTGCCTTTGTGCTGTGATGGAGATCCACATGTGCATTTATTGAATCAGTCTCACCTTGACCTGCCTGAGCTGTGATTCACATCTCCTTGGTGCTGAGTTTGCCTGACAACTCTAATGAGATTCCAGCACACTCAGACTCTGAAGCTTGGTAACTAGCTTGTCAAACACTAGAAGGGTGTAAAAATAAATCAAAGAATTACCGAGCTTCACTATTGGTGCCGCTGTGGCTCTGGATTTTTCCATGCGCAAGTCATACTTTTGACTATGGTTTGTTTCTACCTTTGTGTTTATCTTTAGATCCAACATTGGTTGTTCAAAGTCTCAGAGATGCGAAATCCATTAAAATATTCATGAAAACCATTTGTTTAAGTGTCCTTGCCTGTTCATTTGTTTTTGCTAAATAGAAAGATCATCCACTGGAAAAAAAAGATTATTGATCAGATGTCCAGAGGTCATGTGTCTGGGTCTCTGTACTAACTGCCAAATAGCAATGCAAAGATCAATAGCAGCACTTTTGCTGCTGGCCTGCTGCTCATGGGTCACACTTTTAAACTACTGCTGTTAACTAACAAGTCAAGTATTCAGAGTTCACTTCACCAGAATTCCACAAAACATATCTTTTATATCATATAGCTTTCATACTTATGACACTAAGCATGCCTAATTTCAGTGTTCATGAGTTTGAACCTTGCCAAGCCTTTTCGGTTTGGAGCTTTGTCTCTGTGCATCTGCTCAGGTGTCCTCCCACATCAAAAGCCTTGCATACTGGGTTAATTATCAGGTTATTACGTTTATTAAAATGATCAGTTTATAAAGTCTTAAGCTGTCTGGAGAACTGCCTAAAGCTCATTACAACAACGTATGCAGAAGAGCACCTCTGAATACACAGTACATCAAACCTTGTAACAGATGGACTACAGCGGCAGAAGACCACGTCTTCCCTTGTCAGCTAAGAAGTGGACTCTGAGGCTATACACCAAAAGGCTCTGTACAACATAAGATTGTTGCCTGATCTGATGAGTCTGATGTTGTAAGCAAAGAATTGCTTACAACAATTCTTTCACGCAAAGAGTTGAGTGAAAACAACATGAAAGAATGGATCGATCCTGTTCAATCAACGGGTCAGGACTAAATACACACACCTTTGACAGCAACCGCAAGGCATGGACAGGACAATAATGAGAGAGGAAAAAAAGTAAAAAGGGCGAAAAAGCTCACATTAAAAAGAAAGTAGGAAGTAAACTCATAGAAAGCACACGAAAAAGGAAAATACTCAAAATGCTACTAAAAACCAGGGTTACAACAGTATAGATCATAGGTGTCAAACTCTAGCCCGCGGGCCAAATTTGGCCCGCAGCCTAATTACATTTGGCCCGCGAAGCCAAACCAAATGACTATTAGAGCAGGCCTACTGGTATTATACAGCTAACATATATATAGTTTAGTATTAAGCTTTGCTTGTTCCATATTCAGTTTTTCAGCAAAACGTGTTTGAGTCTATAAGAAAAAATTCATTCTTACATCTGGAGCAATAAATATATTTCAATAAATATATTTCAATAAATATTAATGTTAGCCCACGACTTTGTTCCAGATTTGAATTTTGGCCCACTGTGTATTTGAGTTTGACACCCCTGGTATAGATGATGACATGTGGGATGTTTCGGTGTCTTCAGGTATTCCCAGACTCATTGGGAGGGCAATGATATTTATTGCAGGATCTCTTGCTCTTCAGGTCACTGAAAACAGTTCTTTATCTCGTCTTTACTGGCTCAATATTTGGGCCCATTCCCAAGATACACTGTGAATTTAGGATGATTAGATGCCTCCCTGATGCTACCGCTTAAGAACCGAAACATCTCAAGCACTTTTAGTACTAGGAGAACCAACCCCGAATGAGTCAGTTGTGCTCTATACAGCCTTTATGATTTATGACATACTGGAAAACTAATAACCTTCCCTTCTCTCTACTGACCTCACTGTCTAGTCCTGATGAGCCAAGATATCACCTTCTTATCCCATCTGGGCTTCTTGTCTCTATCAGGCAAAAAAGTATTTATCATCCTCTGGCCTTCCATGGTGCTTCTGCCGCTAATTTGGGCCTCGAACTGAGGCTATTTGATCCTGACAGAAATTTAGTATGCAAAATTCATGTGCTGTTCTGCCACGGAAACAGTAAGGTGGAGGCCTCCATTTCATAGTCAAAAATAGACTTTCTTTGCCATTTAGTCTCCATCTATTCACATCCACTTTCCAGGTAGTTCATCTGTCCACACACTCTGATTAAGACGTCTGCTGGATGCGGCGCAGCAGAGGTATCGCCTTGTCAAGTGTGAGGGTGACAGACAAAAAACTCTGGTTATTTGTGGGTGACAGAACTTTTTTATAAGCGTTCCAAGCTGAGGGGATGGGGAGGCTTAATGCATAGTGCTTTGTAGATAATTAGGTGCGCAGCAGGAACACTGGTCAGTTCACTGCTTTCCACAGGTTCACAACGCCGCTCCTCAGGTGAGTCAGGTGGAGTAAAGATAGTTTCCAGAGGGTAAACCATACAACATTGACAAAATTATTCGCAAGCACTCAACAGAACAAAACACTGTGATACGACATTTGGCCAGGCAATGTTAAACAAAATGTTAATACAATGCAATTTAATGCATTTTTTATGGGTAAATGAATGGAAGAATGATAGAAAGCTATTAGGGACATAATGGCTTACAGTGACCCAGATAAGTGGCAGAAAATTTATGGATGGATGGTTTAACCAATAAAAATAATATTCAGTGTATTTTAATTAACTTGTGTTTTTTGCTGAATTTGACACTTTGCCCTTATGAGATAAAATGCTTTTAAGCTAAAGTGGCTGCAGCCACAGATGTTTTTGCGGTGTGTCAATAAATATGAAATTGAGATGAATCAGTGAATAAATGATAAACAGTTCAGTGTTTCTACAAATTTCTAGGTTCTGCAGATACCCTAATCAGCTTCAATACAAAAAAAAAACCCTCCAATTGAATGATCTGAGAATTAGATTTGACACTGTCAAGTTCATATTCAGGTTGATTATAAGGTATATATTGCCCAAAATTATGAAAATCAAGTGGTATCTAATGCTGTCTGTCTGTAAAGGTTCTCAGTCATCCAGGTCATCGTAGTCTATGGAGCTTGGAAAGAAAAGCGAAGTCCAGAAGCTTTTCTTTCCAAGCTCCTTAGACTATCTAATGCTGTCTGTCACACTGGGGAAAACAGTGGTTAGAGATGTCAATGTGACCAGTCACAGCCGGCTGCCATCTTCAAAGTGACTTTTGTGCAACAATTGTCATATTGTCATAAAACAGCAATAAGATGAAGTCAGTCTGCTATTGGGTTGCTATCAGTCTGTGATCAATAGATCCAGTCCGTGTACAGACACAGAAATGAAGATAATTTCAGAAACTTCTTCTGAAATAGTGAGTAGTTGCTGCTAAATGACAACTTAACTGCTAAATGACAGCTTGGCAATCTTTTATAAATGAATGTAACCAGTTGTCAGTCAGATGAGTCGAGTCCCTGATTGCAAAGAGACACATCCCACAAGAGCAAGGATAGAACTTGAAGCGTATTCGTGATTCTGATTCCATTATCACTTATCAGGTTGATTCATTATTGATTTTCTTATCAATTGTCATTGGGTTCTCATTGGCTCTGCTTTGAGAGTCACCACCATCACTAAGCAGCATATCAAAGACATTACATTCATGGAAATGAATTGCATGCTGTGTGGTCAAATGTTTGTGCATGTTGGAGGTATTTCCCGTGTTTGTTGTGATCAGTGTTGGGGTCCTTGCTCAAAAAAAGTAATGCATTACACTTTACTTGCTACTCTTCTTTAAAATAATGCAGTGCCTTCCTTATTCACTCGCTTAGATGAAGCAGAAGTAATTTGTCACACAGCTGATTATGTTACTCTCTTGTTTCTCTGTAAAATGACCTGAAACACATTGTCTCATAATTATCAGTTAACAATATAAACATGAGGCCACAGCCCCACACACCAACACAAATTCTGTTGTTATGATGACGAGGACACACATATACACAAAGCAAAAATGAAAACCAGCCCACGGAGACTCTAAAGTGATCGCCACAGTGATTCTACTTTAGAAACACGAATAGATATAAACAGAGGCTGCAGCCTGAATGCTTATCAGTTTGTTACCTATTGAAGTTCAGGGTCTGGCTGCTGGGCCGGGGTCAGCATGCACTCTGTTCTAACATTACTGTGGGTCCTTGGCTAGCTTTACGTTAGCATGCTCTTTGTGCTTATGCTTGCAAAGAGCCAATGTACTCTTAGCAGCACATTGCAGTTGTTTCTGTTTGGGATGCAGTACACACTTCACCACAGTGCTTTTGTCCTTTTGTGTAATAGAAATAAAAGTAATATCCATATCCACACTGTAGACTGCACCACTATTTTCCTCTTCCGGCACACAAACTAAAATCAGCAGATGGTGGTGCAAGTGCAAAGGGAACTGATAAGCGGAATGGATAAGCAGTCAGACTAACAATTCCAAGGAATTGAACTACTGGGAACCGGTTCTGGTAGACAACCAGTTCCCTACAGATGAGTTGTTTTCATCAGTGCAGATCAGATGATTGCGACATGCTAGCAATCTGGCTGCATTTATAAATGAGATGACAATTATTTGCAAACCTTTACCAATCTGTCTGAAAGTAACTCTAAGTGTGAGTTAGAGGCAGGTTGTCTCCCCACCAGGTGACCTGTGCAAACACCTTGCAATCTGAATTCATCCAGGTGGTCGCTGTGATTGCTTGCAAATAGCTGCAGAATTTGAAAAGATTCACTGCTACAAATGGGCAACTGCCAGATTGTCATAAATGCAAGGAGGCTGCTGGTCATTTTTTACTCTAGTGTGACTGAGGAGTAATTACAGGGAACACCTTTCTTTCTTTCTTTTTTTAAATAACTCGATTTGATTGATATTTTTTGTTGTATTTGTACATTATTTTTGTGTTATTTTATTACTTCTGCTTTGGTCTATAGAACTGATTTTCACTTCATAGCACTAAATAAGTAGTTCAGTTTGCCAAGGCTTCAAGTTAGGAGTGAAAATCTTTAAAGTTCAACAAAGGGAACTATATTTACGTAGCTGTCATCACCTGCACTAATTCAGTTCTCTGAACTGGACCACTCAACCTTGTTGGTACCATTTGAGCCATTTGAAGCATTTAAACTAATTAAAATGATAACTAATATTATGGCTTGCTTTGTGATACAGGCTGCCCCTTCTTCTATCTATCATCTGTCACTTAGCACTAATTAATATTTATGTGTGCCTGTGTGATATCATTTACCAAGTTTTCTAACATTAACTGATAACTTAGCACTGCTCCCAAATATGGAAACTTCTGGCTCTAAAGATCTGGCAGGGATCTAAAACCAACATCAATGCAATCGAAGAGAAAAACACACACTGTCACAAACACAAACTGGCTACAGCCATCCTTTATATACAGTCTACAGTTTAAAACATTTTTTCCAGGCTGCAGGAAACTGCCACATGTAACCATCAGACTCAGCCTTCTAAAAGCTAAGAGATTTTTTGCTTGCACCCCTTTTTATGTATATCAGTGTAAAAACACTTGGTTAATAGATGGAATATGCATGTAAAGAAACTGCAAACAACCTTTCATATAACGTTGATGAAGGCAAGAGAATGGGGTAGAATGGAGAAGATGTGTGACTTTGTTCATTTTAATTAGTTAGAAAAATTGTCATTTTGGCTCACAAGGTAGAATCTGATCTCTTATAACCTTGTCCCTTCACTCAAGGTTTAAATTTGGAAACTCCAAAAGTTAAAGGCTTTCTTGTGACAACACAAGCTACTGATTTGGTCTCTGCTGGTTTTTCTTTCTCCATCTGTCTAGAAATGTGCTGGCATTAGCACAGCACCAAACGCTGGGAACGGTGCTAAATAACATGCGATATGATGAGGAAGGACAAAGGAAGTCTGCCTGTACAAAGGCAACACAAAGTTCAATGGATTTTCCATCTTCTTACACTTTTTTTAATCATTTTCTTTCTCGATGCCATTGCCTGTTCAAAAGCCTCCACACACACCCCTTCTCTTCCTCTTCCCTTTGACTGGACTCACTGTGTGTGTATTAATACAAAGTGACAGAACAGCAGAGCCCAAAGAGGAGTGTGTGTGCTGTTGTTTGTGTGTGTGTGTGTGTGTGTGTACATCACTGTAAATGTGGCATATCACAGGGATATGAGTCACCCCTCTCTCTTCCTGTATGCTGCTCATCTGTTTTAATAGGTGGCCTTCACCCATACAGACAACATACTTGCAGGGGGAAAAAAACACCTACTTGAGGCTCTGGTTTCCTTTTGCGATTTGGTTGTGTATTTTCCTTAAAGTGCCCAGGGATGAACCACAAAGAGCCGCACTTAAAACTACCACAGGGGGGCAAAAATATCAAAGAGAAAGCCACAGGCAGTCTGTACAACAAGGCGGGGTAGACAACCACTGAGGCATTACTGAATTCACAGTAATGAATTCACAACATGTCACAGTCATTTACAAGAAATGGAACAGGATATTACAAAATTTAAGTAAAGAAAGTAAATGCACTGTGATGCACTGTTTGCTTTCTGTCAGAACCATTACGTTGTTTTTTGGGTTTTTTTTAAAAACTGAGCTACAGCAGCTCGACTGTTGAATCAGACGACACAGGCCAGCCTTCACTCCCCGCCTGCATCAGTAAGCCTCGGTCGCCCATCACCCTGTTGTTGGTTCATCACTGTTGCTTCCTTGGACCACTTTTGAAGACAACATGTTAACTTATTCCCGAAAATGACATGTTGATATAACTACCGGCTCATCGATCACACAGCAAGACAGACTTTTTTTTCCTCTAATGGGAAGCAAAATTTACAAAATTAACATCATGTTGTATTCAGTAAGACGTAAAACTAATATGTGAGACCATAAAATCATCATGAAAGTGTTTTCTGATGTCACAAACAAGGAAGATGAAGGACTGTTTTCCACAGACTTCTTAACAATCCTGTGTATTCTTCAACCCCCTCTTTGGCTGCTGGGAAGAATGTAGGTTTAAGGCAGTTTATTCCAACGAAACACACAAACTACCAGTCATTTTGTTGTTTAAAATCCTGTAAAATGACGCTGCTTCAAGGGTTTATCCCTATGACTCAATTTCCAAACAATATCTTCATAATGAAAATAAAATAAAGCCTGAAAATGCTGCACTGATTTCTGTCTCAGGCTAAAGGCACTCAGCTATAATTAAAGCCACATCCACCACATTATAATCTGCAGGCCACACTGAATGTCACTGGTTGCAGTAACCCACAAACTGTCGTGATCCATGGTTCATCTGCAGAATATAAACAGTGTGAGAAACATTTTTGTACACGCTTTACTTTATAAGCTCACAACGCAGCCACATTACACGATATTTTGAGCTACTTCTGCTTCATGTCAGCTCCTCTTTTGGTACAATGCAACGGGTATCACTGGCACCGTCACTGACATGTGGGTGATGAATGAAACAAGTTCAGACAAGGCATGTATGGGTTGTCAGAAAGCATCGTCCACAACAACAATCATCAAAAAGTAAGCTACATCTGGAATTCATACTATAAACTAAAGCTGGGCAGAAAGCAAGCTTTTTTTAAACTAAAAAAATTCGTGACAATCTAAACTGCTATTGGAAATTTTTTATTTTTTTTGTACTATACTTTTTTATGAAACACAGCGAGTTGCACCAGATATACAACTCTGTGAATGCTTTTTACCCATTTAAATTTTTTTTCCTTGCTGTTTTCAATTAAGTAAAACAAAAAAACATTGCCTCCTCCCAGAAAATTAAAAAAGAAAGATACATTTACCTATAAATATTCTCCAATGCCAACTAATATGCCAGGCCAATAAACAGGAGACACACACACACACACACACACAAATCCAACATGGCAAAATGAGAACACACTCAGGGTCAACATCGAGCTCAGTCTGATGTGTGCAGTGGTACTTCTGGCTTCATGACTTTCACCTCTGCCAGGCGTCAGCCAATGAAATCACATTACAGAAATTACCTGATTAGGGTGGTGGCTACTTGTCCAGCAGAGCTGTGCAATACCGTAAATATTTGGTATGATCCAATACTAAGTAAATACAGGGCCCGTATTGCTAGTAGCAATATTGATGTTGATACGTTCAACTTATAAAGGCAGCTTAGGTAGGGGAGAACAGTGTGTCATGACTTATGAGATGAATCATCATCAATTTGCAAATTCATTTTAATGATTACCAAAACACTGTTTTTTTACTTTCCACAATAATTAGTTGACACAACAAAACACCTTTTCATGTATTTTGAAACTGTTTTTTTTTTTTTGGAAGATTGTGCAATCTAAATGTGCCTGTCTCTAAAGACTCTGGGTCATCTTCTGTTGTTTAAATGTGCTATAGGCTATAAATAAAATAGACCTGACAGTCAACCCAACAAGGTTCAAACATTTTTCATAGTGCATGTTAGGACATTTTTTTAATTTTCAAAAAAACGAATTAATTTAACACAATTCAGTGGGCTACATACTGAACTGAATCAAAGCATTGATTCAATCATGCTAGCGTCTAGTATCCAATACCAATATCAGCACTGGTATCAAAACTGTTGATAGTTGGATCGATCAAGCCATCTCTACTTTCCAGTCTGGCAGTGAAATGAAGGGCAAGTGGAGCACTGAGGCTAGTTATCACTCTTTTGTACATTAATGACGTTAATAAAAGGCAGCTAACTTGGTTCATGCTAACTGCTAACTAAAGCCCTGTTAGCTTGCCCTGGGAATGTTGTTTAAATGATGATTATGCTAGCATAAGATACCCTCCAAACTGCAGGCATAACCATCTTCACTGAAGCAACATATGTGAGTCCTGCCTAAAAATGCAACTATTTTTATGAGCGTGCTATGAGTGCCGTCAGCAATAAGACTGCTATAATTTGTATAAGAAACAACTTTCAGAGTGTAAAAAACACTGTCTGTAGCCACAGATGCTAATGGGCAAGATTAAGCTTTGAATGCACAACTCTTGCATGTGTGTTAAATGTCTCAGTGACACAGGCCCAGAAACCAGCTGGTGTACAGACAGTGTTTTTTACACTCTGAAAGTTGTTTCTTATACAAACTGGATCAATTTGAAATCAATCACACTTGCTTGTGATTGCTTTGGTCACTAGCAGATTGTTGTGGTTGCATGTAATTATAATGGAAAACACCTTGCCTCAGCACTGCAACCAACACGTTTCAAATGAAACAGTTTTTACTCTAAAGACAAATGGTCTCTATTTCTTGTTTGAGTCACACTTTTCACAGTTTCCCTACCACTGAGAGAATAGTTAGTGTTTGCAGTCAAGTCAGTGCCTTCCGTGCTGCAGAAAACTGTGACAATCTAATAATCACAAGACACTTTTTGGTGCAAAACCATATACCGCTTTTCCTTTTATTTTGCCTTTATGCATCGCTCGGGTGAAGTGTTTATATGCCAGTGTACTCCACAATCAATCATTAACTTTCTTTCTATAGTCCTGTAAGCTGCTGGATCCCAAGCTGCAGCTGCATTTTTATCAAATAACTACCCATATACAGTGGGGCAAAAAAGTATTTAGTCAGCCACCGATTGTGCAAGTTCCCCCACTTAAAATGATGACAGAGGTCAGTAATTTGCACCAG
>NW_005187744.1:305810-319287 GCF_000239375.1 Pundamilia nyererei | reverse complement strand
GTGGGGGAACTTGCACAATCGGTGGCTGACTAAATACTTTTTTGCCCCACTGTATATGGGAGGGAAATCTGTTTGTTTTGTGTGTCTGAAAGAAAAAAAATATTGGCTCATGTACTGGACTTTTTTAAATCACCAAATACAGATATGAGTATCAATTTCGAAATAAAAAGTTCTATATGTTGGGCTCGAATCATGGGTAATAACTTAGATCTGTGTCCGTCGCCTTCTTTGGCTCAAGATTTCGCTCCCAGCACAATAACCAGCTTGTCTGAGGTGAATGGACCGAACCACGTGCCAGCAGAGGAAGAGTGAAAGGTTTTGTGCACTGGGTGGAAGGCAGCAAGGCGGTGGAAGCACTCCTCTGCATTTAAAGCTCTTCCACTTCCTCTCTGTGCTTTTGTATTCTACCCAGGTAGGTTCAGCAGTCTGCTTCTCAAGGCCTCTTTAATGTATGCAGATAGCAGCGTTTATGTATGTGTGTGAGACAGAAGCAGAGAGAATAAGAGCAACAAAAGGGTATTACTCAGATAGAGGGGAGGTGGTTTATTTGTGCACTGTTCTTACTATATTCAATGGACAACAGCCAACTCTGGTTCTTTCTCACCGTGCCAGTCTTTATGGTGCCATAATAGAAAGGCTTCATCCTCCTAGCCTGTCCTCTTGTCAGATCCTTCCTGCTCCTGCACCCCCTCACATTTAAGCCCTCTCTGTCTCAGCCGTTCATTCAGATCTGTATTAGAACTCCATCTCTCTGCTTGAAAGACAGTATGGTAATGCTCTGGTCTTGGTCTTTGTGAGAAATACTAAGCTCTCACTGAGTTGACCTGGATTTCAATTGCTGAAGAAAGGTGATGCTGAACAGAATCTCGACTGGCCTGAGGCAACGGAAACCACAAGAAAAACGAAAATTTGAAATTGATCAGATCAGTCCATGGTTACCTCATTTATTACGAATGGGCGCCTCCTGGGTGAGGTGTTCCAGGCATGTCCCACCGGGAGGAGGCCCCGGGGCAGACCCAGGACACGCTGGAGAGATTATATCTCTCGGCTGGCCTGGGAACGCCTTGGTATTCCCCCGGACAAGCTGGAGGAGGTGGCTGGGGAGAGGGAGGTCTGGGCCTCTTTGCTTAGGCTGCTGCCCCCGCGACCCGACCCCGGACAAAGCGGATGACGATGGATGGATGGATGGATGGATAGTATTACGACTTTAAAGCTGGTAAAGACATTGAAACAATTAGCGGTTTAAGATGTGTAAGAAGAAGAAAGGAGAATATTTGATTGAAATTCATCAGGCAGACACAAACACAGCTCCATTCGGTGCTTAGGTTGCTAGTGTAAGAAGACAAATGTTTGCCAACACATTAGCCATTACAACATCCAAAGGCGATAATTCATCACAGCTGTTTGCCTGCCAAATTGGTTTGGAGTTCCATGATTTCCTATGTCCACAAAGATTGATACAGCTTTCGTTTCCCTACCCGAGAAAGCAACTAAACAGATGATTTGTCACTACCTCCAAGTGTTTTCCAGTCTAGCACAGCTTCAGTATTTGCAGAATCACACCGTTTGTCATTAGATTGTAAAAATCCTTTTCAAGCACCTGCGTCAGAAAATTCATATTCATATGAATGTGTTATGACCTGCTGTGGTGAAGTTTGATTAGGCTTGGGCACAAATAATATGATCAGGGTTAGGAAGCACCGAAACAAAACACAGCTTAGTTTGAGCAGAAAAATGATATAAAGGTTTGGAACAACAGCTGTTAAGATTATAACTCGTGAGCCCTTAAAGTGATACATCAGTTCAATGATCTTATCACATATGAACCAAAATGGAATGCATATATTCTAAGAAAATATGCACAGAATAAGGGAAGATAATGCTTTCTCTAAATGTATAAAACAGAGGTAACTGAGTAATCAGATTACTCACAACAAGTCACTATAAATGCCATCAACCTGCATGTATGAATAGATGCAAGAAACAGTGGAAACCAATAACCAGTGTTTTCTGAAAGCTTCTTTGCAACGCCCCTTGAACCCAGCTTCTCCATTTTGTGCTATTCATAGCATACCTAACTTACTCTCATAATGTATTGTCCTCTGTTCTGTAAAGATAAAGGGCATCTCTTTTCCCATAGACACGGGTGCTGATGCCAAGCTACTTCTGTCTTGGTGTCTTTTGAGAACCAGCCTATTTAAACAGCTTCACGCAGTAAAAGGTCAGGCAGTTTTTGGGGTGCAAAAGAAAAACTAAACACACCGTGTCAGTGGAAAAATGCCACTCATATGACATATAACTGTTTGTTTCTAACTTTAAAGCTACTGATGTAGAAAGTTCAGGGAGACTTCAGAATACATGTTTTGTGGTTTAAAGTGGTCAAAATACTTTCCCAAAACTGCCTTTGATTCAAACAAAACCATATCAACAATGCCCTTAGGTACTACAAGGGACAGGACCTCATTAATGGGTTTTGCAGTGATGAGCATCTCAACCTGGATGTTTAATGGATGTGGCTGAAGAGGGTCAGGCTACAGAGAACAACAGCAAGCTGTCTGGCAGCAGCCACTGTGATAACCTCTTGTTTACTAATCCCGGTACTCACATAGCACAGCCTCCCACACACGCATGTGGACCAGACAGGCATGCACGTGAAAGCAAACATACACACACACACACGCAGACGTGTGTGTGTACTCTGAAGTTGGCTTGAATATTTGTCACACGTGCATGGAGGCACACATCAAAGAAAATGAGTGGGTTAGATTTATGCAAAACACACAGCAGCCTAAACACAAAAACATGAAGTAAAATTGGGGGGGGGGGGAATCAAATGAGTAAGTGGGCAGATGGTTTCAGTGGTGACAGGAAAAGAAAATGAGATTAAACCAAAGTAATGGGGGAAGAGCATATGGAATTTTCCAGCAGAATGGGTGAAGAAAAATTGTGCTCTCCCGACATAGCTGGCAGTGCCCGCTGGATTCTTGATGATGCCACGCCAGTCTCATGCAGCTGCAGCCTGCCCAACTCTGTTTTCAGCTAACAGCCAGGAGCAGCACTGTTAGCAAGACATGGCAGCCCCCCTCCTCCTTCACATTCAAGCCATGGCCCAATAGAAGGCTCCAGGATATATTTAAAACAGAAGAATAGTGTTATTTATAAAGTTGGAGAGTCAGTTAATCTGGCTCAGAGGAGGTGCTGCTTTTAATAGGAAACAAAATGGAGAGGAAGATGGTTGAGGGCAGAGAGAGGGCAGCTGTGAGAGATTATGAGTAGGTGGGTCTGAACAGCATGAGTCATAAAGGTCTAAGCAGGCTAAAAGGGGGCACATTACAGGGCGAGTTTTTGAGTAATTCCTGATCTCATTAAGATTTATTATGCAAGTCTGGCTTCTTGGCATACATTTCTCACATGTGCTGCAGGCAAAAACCAGATGTTACTGTACACCTTTGGATGAAAGCTGTGCTTCCTACTAAGAGCTCCATGTTTGATAAGATCATTCAGGCAAAGCAGAACAACAACTGGGCAGGAGGGTAATTTTCCACAGTTCCTTCCTCCAAAATGGAAAATATAGGGTTGAATCTAGAGCCTAGTCAACCAGGCTATACCAGGCACACAATGTGACTGGGATTTGTCACATCGGCAAATTCTGGGGGAGGGTCGACCACAGGCAATCCGCATGCAATATCCCATTGTATATATATATAGAGAGAGATACTTAAAAAAACGACCGATTATAAATGTTATGCGGGTTAACACCAGAGGAGACCTGCACATTCCTTGCATTTGGCATTGGTGGCATTTCAGCACCGAGGGGCAGTGGACAGCTCCGCACTGATGTGTCATTAAAGCAGCCTCTCTCATGGGGGAGCACAAGGCAGAAAGTGTCGGGAGAAGGAGCGCATATCTGCCCGTATACTCGCATCGACATGCTGCTAATCAAGCTTTCGTTGCGGCGTTATCATCGTGACCATGGCAACAAGGGAAACAACTTATCTCGCCCGTTTTCTCTCCAGACAAACTGAGCTTGAGCATCCGCGCTTAGCACAGCACGGCGGACTATCCATTCCTTCACCCTTCACCAGAAGCGTGAACAACAATAGCATTTTAAGCGAGCAGCCGAAGTTCGCACAGCAGCTCACCGCAGCGGACAATCGAGGCGGAGTCCGGCAGGAGAGGCGGCGATCAATCCTTCTACAGGGCTAATTGTTATCTCCTGCTATACAGTACATCGCCCATGCTTAGGTGGGGAATTCTCCCCATTTCCCGGTGCATGAGTCACAGTGTGGTTACCGGCCACCCAGTGTGAAAGCCGAGCACTGTGGGTGCCGCGAAGGCTGCACAATGAAAGCCCAAAGTCATGCTGCTGCAGCGTGGGAACTGTCACTGGGCGATGAAGCAGTTTCTCTCACAGTGAGAACAGATTCACTACACTACACTATCCCTCCCCCGTGGGAGGAGACGACACGAATACACCCGGACACGAAGCGTAGAGGATCCGCGGCTCTGGCGAGCAGCCCTACCTGTCTCCAGGTGGAGAGAGATCCTCGCCTCGTTGATGTAAGGCGTGTCGCTCTTGGAGCGGACCCTCCGGATCGGTCTGCGGTCTACCTCCTCTTCCGGGGCCGCCGCCATGTTCCGCCAGCCGGGCAGCGTCCACTGGCGACCGGCGCGACTGCGAGAGATTCGGCGCCGCAGCAGCCACTCGTGCACCCGCGCGGGCAGGCGGTGTAGGAGGGGGGGCTATTGCAACTGTGCTGGAGGGGAGGAGGGGGGAAGAGAGAGACAGAGAGGGAGAGAAAGATTGGATCCTTGATGAGCTACTGTTCCAGTAAGTGAGCGCCACCTGCTCAAGTTCCGACTCCACCTTGGCCAATGAAAAGCAATAGACTGCACTGTCCTCAAACACATAATTTTAACGGTCACATGTTGTCTGGAGTTATCGACTCTTACAATAAAAGACGAGAAATTCAACAACAAAAACGTTGGTCACAGATTGCAAATGACATTCCCATAATAGAAAAATCCATTGTTACGATCCTCGTGTGTGTCTCATTGATGTGTCATCAATTATAAAGTGCTGAGAAATGTTTGGATACTGCTATGACCAATTATGGAACCACTCTTTATGCTAGAGCCTTATTACAAGGCAGTGCTGGCCCAGTAATATAATATGAAAATGACTGGTGACTTGTCCAAGGTGTACCCTGGGCAGGTGGATGGAAAGAAGCATACAGCAGACCTTATGCACGTTTGACAAGTTGAACAGGCTGCTGTCATGCTGACGAAGCCAGGCTTTTTCGAATGACCAATTTTAATAGAAAAATAATTGTCAATGATGTAGAAAAACAAAACCACCTGGTTTCAGCTTTTCAAATAGAATTTGCAATATATGTACATATACCCCATTTTTAATAAAATACAGAAATTGAAAATAATAAATAATTATAAATAAATACATAAAGAATAATTCAACACAATTGATCTAAATTTTAAAAAGGATATTAATAAGGCACTTTAATTAAAAAAATGCTGTTTGTATATTTTTTTGTTTTTTGTAAACTGTAAATGAATCAAGTTTGGGCAAAACAAGACATTTGAAGATGCTAATATATAGTTTGGGAACCAGATTTAACTACAATTGATAAATTCTTGATTCATAGATCAGTTGTCCTGGTAAATAAATGCTACCCAATTGATAAATAAAAGAAATATATTTTTGCAGTTCTAAATAATGGAATATTAAATAATGGCTGCTATGTTTTATAGGCTAAAGAAGTCAAATTTCAAATAGATCATTACGTAAAGAAAATGACTTACAGAGCTGGCTTTTTTAAACATGAACACGTTTGTTAAAAAAAAAGTAAATGTGCTGCATTTGCATTAAAAGCAAAAACAAAATAAATAAAATCTTTACATCAGCTTGGATTATGGGATGCATGGACTGTATATGACCAATATATCATTATCCAATAAACCAGTCTTTTAACTCTACAAAATACAGTAGTAGTACAATGGAGAGAGACTTCAGCAGAAGGGATTTAACTAATCTGCTTTGCCTCTTTTTATTTGTGTTATGAACAGTGTTGGTCAAGTTACTTAAGGAAAATAATCAGTAACTAATTACTGATTACTTCCCCAAAAAGTAATCAATTACTTAGTTACTTAGTTACTTTTTAAAAACATGATTTTTACAACCTGAAGAGGTGATAAAGCACAGATCTTTCAGCCCAATTCTACTTTTTCTGCATAATCCATCATACAAAATGTAATCAAATGGAAAAGTCTCTTTTTTTAACTTGTTTTATCAGTTTTAATCTTTTAACTTTATGCATCAAGCAAAAATTTAATTATATGCAACATTCTCTGACTTGAATAAATTAGTTTAACATTTAAACCTATTTTCTGCACATTCCAGCACATAAAATAAAATACCTGTAAAGCAGGAGTAGGGGAGGCGGAGGTTTACCCTGGTGCAGGTGTGCCGCGGTCAGTTGAAGAATCCGCGAGTTTCTCTGTGAGTTTCCCATTACATCGTTGGGCTTGCTCAGAAGTTTAGGGGTTTTTTTTCGTTGTAAAAAGAAGTTTTCTTCCCACGCACAGCGGACGCTAAACTCAAAGTAAGGTCAGTACTTCCACGCTTTAAACGCTGCACGCTCATACTCTCTCCCACAATCGATATGTGATCCATTGTTGATCTGCACACAGCTGTTGTCACTAACAGCGCACTCGCTTACGTCACTGTCGTGAGACATTCTCGCAAAAAAATCACGGTTTTAGTAACGCAGTAACGCAGCGTTCCTACGGGAAAGTAACGGTAATCTAATTACCGATTTTGCAATAGTAATCCCTTACTTTACTCGTTACTTGAAAAAAGTAATCAGATTACAGTAACGCGTTACTGCCCATCTCTGGTTATGAATGATATTAATTGACTGCTATAACACTGCAGTTCCATCCATCCATCCATAATCACACAGGATTCATAATGTTAACTATTATTGTATATCACTGCTTTGGTATTCTGCTTAATATTCTTATAATTCTACTAATTCATTGGTGACCTCTAGTGGAGATGACTGTAAACAGATTCACTGAGTTCACAATCACTATACCAACAATAAGGTGTTTAAATGTAGTTCTTTTAAAGCACAAACTGAGTACAACTTAGTCCACTCTTTTTTAGGGCCATACTGATGTGTGGATAACAGTTGACAGGGCCTACAGTATGTGGTACTTATACATGCTACACAGTTTTTGAGGGACACACTCACCAGCCACTTTGTTAGATTCACCTGTTCAGTTGCTTGTTAATGCAAATATCTCTTTAGCCAATCACATGGCACTAACTAAATGCATTTAGACATATAGACAGGGTCAAGATGACTTGTTACAGTTCAGAATAGGGAAGAAATGTGATTGAATTGACTTTGAACACAGCATGATTGTTGGCACCAGGCAGGTCTGTTTGTTTCAGAAACTGCAGGTCTGCTGGGATTTTCCTGCATAAACATCTCTAGTGTTTACACAAAACAGTTTAAAAGAGAAAAAACATCCAGAGAGCAGCAGTTCTCTAGGTTCAAATTCCTTCTTGATGCCAGAGGTCTGAACAGAATCAAATGTTTGATCATGTGGAGATTATAAACTGAAGTACAGCACCAGAGGTTACATTTTCTACCCACAGTAAAACATCTCTTGAAGCCAAATACAAACAAACAAACAAAAATATTTGTTCAAATTGGTACACATTACACTTTGTATTTAGATTTCATCACATCTCATTGTAAGTGCATGAATGCATTAATATGGAGTTAGCCAGTAACATGTATAACAGTTTTCCCTTTTCTTGGAAGGCTTTCTACAGGATTTTGGAATGTGTCTGTGGGAATTTTTGCCCATTTATCCAGAAAAACATTTGTGAGATGAAACTCTGAGGCTGGTTCCCAGGGGCCGTTCCAGGTCATCCCAAAGGTGTTTGATGGTGTTGAAGCTGAGATTCTGTGCGGGCCAGTCAACTTCCACCACATTAAACCCATCCTTTATGTACCTTGCTTTGTGCACTGGGGCACAGTCAGCTTTATCTCTGCAAAATAGGAAGCATGGAATTATACAAAATGTCTTGGTCAGACAAGAGATTTCCCTCACTGCAAATAAGGGGCCGGAGACTACTCTAGAAATAATCATATAACTTTATTAAATGATTAGGCAGTGTAGCTGAATATCTTTGTCCAGTGTGTGAACACCCGTTCAATGCAAAAACAAGTGTAGTACAAATGCTCCCTCTGCTGGACAAGTGGATTAAATGGGTTGCTGTTAACCTCGCTGAGTTCCCTGACAGGTTCATGTCCTCACAGCGAAGCCAATCCAGTGCAGTTGCTGAGCCGAAGTAGAGGAAAAGACGCCTTCCCACTTCCTTAAAGCCCCAGCTAATTGTCCAAGCTCCGGTCTGCCAGGTAGTTAGTGTTGCGAAACCGTGTGTCTGACAGACAAACTCAGTTCATCGATGAACACAGACAAAGACGTGCTATGCTGGCCTCACAAGCTAATGTTATGCTAGCTGTTGTTTCCTTGGTTACCAGCGCTAGCTTCTATGTTGTTAGCTTAGCCACCTAGCATACATGGTCAGCTATCAGTCTGTGCTCGAGTACACACCTTGATCGGTTAGTTAGGATAAACAATACCGTATCATTTGTTTCGCAACCTAAGTAAGTAGTATTGTGAATAATGAGCAGTGTTAAGGAAGCAGGAGGTGCATGTTTGTGTTGTGATAAATATGACCTTTGACTTAAGTAAAGCTACAATGACCTTTCAGCTAACAAAAGTGACAGCAGTGAAAAATGGTTCAGATACAACTAATGCTCAACCAATAAAAACGAGACAGTATAACACCACAGACGACAAACTTTTTAGTTTGCATGGGCAGTATAAACATATTCATAATGCATGTGTATTTTATACAGTTTCCAGTGACTAAAAACAAGTAAATTTCTTAGTTTATTATTATAGGTAAAATAACATTAAATACATGGTTTCTTCTAAATATGTGGATTTTCGGATATCTTTCTTAGCGCTCATATCCTATGTCAATGTCACACTTTTTTTTAGTAGCACAGATAATTCTACCTTAAAATGCAGTGATAGTGTCCATAAAGGAAAATGTTCCTGTTAACGTAACATCATTTATATTTGGCCATAATTACTTCCATGGTAACAGCACGTCTGCACCAAAAATACTGCGCATGTTTCTTGAAGTGACATCACTAAGAGTAAATAGTGTGGTATGAGGAAAAAGTACACAGATGGTGGTGAGTTTACACTTTGCCTTACAGCATTTTTCTTTTTTGCTAAATATTCCTTCTGTAATCTACTCTGTTTAGCGTGATGGTCAAATAACACAGGGAAAATGTTTTTTTAATTATATGGTTACTGTGGTTGTGTGGTAGATCGAGTGATTACAGTGAACAGAACAAATGTGTTGATAGCTAAGAGTATGGGTATGAGCTTTGTAAGACTTGACACATGTATGCTATGAAATACAAATTTCTGTGTTTGTCTTTGATGATAAATAGTACAATTTTAATCAAGAGAGTCAATAATTTCTATGGACTGACCCAGACAAAGCGTCACTTTAACAGTACCTTTGTTTCAAAGGCATTTCAGGATTGATCAATAAATCCATTAGACTGGAGCACAAAATAACGTCTGCTGCACGAGACAAAACTTTCATATGTTTGTTTTAACAAACTCAATTTGTTAAACTTTGGCTTACTAGTTGAAGGAGTATCAGATATAAAGCCATAGAGTCAGCTATAAATAGTGACAGGGTCTTGTCTTTCTTCCCCAGTTGCAATAACCTAATGATTGTGCGCCAGTTTACCTGCAGAGCTGTTTTATTTGCTCACTTGAGAAAACCTGGGGGCAGACAAGCCATGGCTAGACCAAGCTCAGGTAAAATTGATTATTTACAGTCTCTGCCACAAATCTGTTAGCAACAACTGTCTTAGCATTTCACTGCCTCGCTGTGTTTATGTGCAGATCTGGCAGCATTCAGGGAGATTTTCTCCAAAGCCAAGAATATCGCCATCATCACTGGAGCAGGGGTGAGTGCGGAGAGCGGAGTTCCTACTTTCAGAGGAGCGGGAGGCTACTGGAGAAAATGGGAAGCACAGGTATACACCTACAGCTGTTGGTCCACTACAACCAGCTCTCATGCTTTGTTTTGAGTTTTTAAAAATATTTCAGAGAGAATCATAGGTCATGATAAAAATCTAATTGCACAATTCAAAACTGTTAGGAACTGGCCTCGCCTGAGGCCTTTGCCAGAAATCCCTCACGTGTTTGGGAGTTCTACCACTACCGGCGTGAGGTCATGCTCACAAAAGATCCCAATCCCGCTCACCTGGCCATCGCTGAGTGTGAGGAGCGTCTGAGCAAACAAGGGCGCAAGGTCACCGTCATCACGCAGAACATCGACGAGCTCCACCACCGAGCTGGATCCAAAAACATCCTGGAGATCCACGGTGAGCAAAGATGTCTGATGCGGGCAAACAAACTTTTCTGTATGATAATTGTTGGTTCATATTTTGTTTTTGTTTTTTTGTTGAAATACAGGAAGTCTGTTTAAAACACGTTGCATGACCTGTGGCCATGAAGCAGCCAACTACAAGAGCCCTATTTGCGCTGCCCTCGAGGGCAAAGGGTAAGAGCGTCATCCGGTGCAGTTTGGTATATTGGACTGTGTTTTCCCAACAGTGTGAAAATGTGTTATAAGAGATATCGATCGCAGTCATTTGCGCCCCAAATGCCAGAGAAAGCGGGCTGTTTCAGTCAGTCAAATGTCAGTGAGCTAAATAACGCCTGATGACACGGTGAAAAAGGAAAATATGTGACACAAATCAAATGTCACTTTAGAAACCGCCGTGCCACTTACCTGACATTTAAAATGGACGATGTTGATAGCTGACAAATATTCCTGTGGTGAATTCAGTCTCAGCTGCAGAGTGGATGAAGTCACGCGCTGAAATTCAGAATGAATAGCAGAACCGATCATGTCATGTTGAAACGTATCTGTACTGACTGTGCTGTTAGCGATTCAGATTAATTTAATTTTCTTTCCTATTGCTACTGCTCAAGGTGTGGAGACATACTGGTGTGCTTTATCACAGCACTGCAAATGGTCAATGAAAAAAAACAACAACTAAAGAACTGAAAATATCATTTTGAGTTTAGATGTTTTTCTAGTCAAAAGTATCAAAATTGTTTTAAAAAATATTGTCAGAAATTCTTGAGCCATCCTTATTTCTTCACATTTTGTTTCCAAGGAGCCAGACTTTCTTGTAACTTTATAAACTGCTCTTGAGAAATACTTCTCTGGGCTTTCTGGAGGTCTTTCTGTCATTGTCAGTCCAGTTCATGTACTTGACCAATTTCAGAGGAATGTTTTGTTTGTTCAGCCACTTAACACTGACCTTTTAATCATTCGAGCATAAAAAAAATGGCTAACTCAAGGGATGAACCTGTGTTGTGTCTACACATAAACAAGTTTAATTTGTATCTTTGGGCAATTTGTTGCTAGCAGCCTGCTGCAAAAACACATAATTTGTCCACTTTTCCGTAGTCGATTCTAAAGGAAATGCGAGCACAGTTTGACAAGGATAAAAGTTGTATTTTTACAGCAAAAAAATAAAAATCCCAAAAAGCTAATATCTGAAAACTTGAATCTAAATCAAATAAACAACAAATCCCACTAAGATTAAGAGGCTGTGGAATGCTTTCGTGCTCACAGAAACGCTCATAACAAGCAACCAGCTTTAAGCCAACATATTAGAACCACTCATCCAACGACATCAACGACACAGCCCTGCAATCACTTGGGTCACATGCATCCTAAAAAATAGACAAAGAATGGTCAAACAGATTCACATGGAAGAAGGCACAAGTGTGTGAGGTTGTTGAGTTTTACCAGGATTTCAATTACATATCAGTAAAAGCGTACTTTATGGTCCTGCGATTGTCTGTCTCTCTGCTTATACGTTTCTATTCGGACAAGGGGGAAGAGCAGTTTATGCTCGCCTCAAAAAGGTTCGCATGCAGCTCTCCAAGATCCTGATTCTTAGTCGTTGTAAGCAGCCAACTCAGAGGCAACTCCTCCAGAAAGGAAAAGTGACCTGTTCCATGATTGAAATCAATGATCTGATTAGAAGCAGGGGTGTAACAGATCACAGAACTCCTGCTTCTAATCAGATCATGGATTTTAATCATGGAGCAGGTCACTTTTTCTTATCATCAAAATATAACTTTGCTTTTGATTAAAAAAAAAAAAAGAATTTAAGATAACTCTTTATCACCATTGCACAGTCATACCTTGTATAATAGTACAACGAAATTGGAAACTGTCCCACGTTGGCACTGGGCACAACTAAACACAACACCCAACAAATTTAAAGTGGATTTTCTATTCGGACACTCCATGGCCACAGTCTCAGTGGTGCAATCACTGTAGGTCTTTGAGTCTTTAATGCAGTACATCTGTGAGGGCAGTGCTATACCTGAAAGTCAGTGTACCTGAGGCTCAGGTTCAGTTCAATTTTATTTATATAATGCCAAATGGGGGTGTGGCTGTGGCTCAGGAGGTAGAGTAGACCATCTACTGATTGAAAGGTTGGTCGTTCAATGATGTCAAATATCCTTGGGCAAGATACTAACCCCAAATTGCTCTCCGATGCATCCATCAGAGTGTGAATGTGTGTGAACGTTATCTAGTAAGCGCTAAAAGCATAGGAGAAAGTGCTTATGTGAATGGGTGTAAATGGATAATTGTGGGATGTCTAGAAGAGTAGAATCAGTATATAAGAATCAGTCCATTTACCATTTAAATAACAACAACAGTCACCAAACGTACAATAACCATTGTCTCACTTGGCAACAGTGGGAAGGAAATAACTCCCTTTTAACTGGAAGAAACTTCTGGCAGAACCAGACTCAGTGAGGAGCAGGAATCTGCCCTGACTAGTTGGGGTGATGGGAGGAAGACAGGATAAAGACAGGTCGCCAAAGACAAATTATGAGTCACACAAAGCTACTTTAGCAATATTCAGTAAGAATATGAAGTGAAAACTGAGCATAGACTCTTCATTTCTTTATCTGTGCCTAAAAAATTATTTCTTTGAAATAAAGGTTATAGCCCCAATTTTCCAATTTTCTCCAAAGTCTGTTGAGAGTTTTTTTTTTTTTTCAACTTGCTGGAATTAGTTTTTTCAAGTGAATGGGTAACAGTTACACCTGTAGCCCTGTGTCTGACCATGTCTGAGAAATATTAGGTGCATTTAGAAGTGGTTCACTTGGTAGTGGCAACTACAGTGGGGCAAAAAAGTATTTACTCAGCCACCGATTGTGCAAGTTCCCCCACTTAAAATGATGACAGAGGTCAGTAATTTGCACCAGAGGTACACTTCAACTGTGAGAGACAGAATGTGAA
>NW_005187744.1:298045-304414 GCF_000239375.1 Pundamilia nyererei | reverse complement strand
GTGGGGGAACTTGCACAATCGGTGGCTGACTAAATACTTTTTTGCCCCACTGTAACATCTCAAAGGCAACCTAACTGTCTCCTCAGAGCTCCGGACCCGGACACACGAGATGCCGAGATCCCAGTCCAGAATTTGCCCAGGTAAAACACACTTACACTCTCTCTTTTAACACACAATTCTTTTCAAATACATTTATTTGTTTTGACAAAGTGTGTGTGTGTGTCTGTGTGTGGGTGTGTATTTCAGGTGTGAGCAGACAGGCTGTCACGGTCTCCTTAGACCAGCTGTGGTTTGGTTTGGAGAGACTCTGGATGCTGACATCCTCACCCGTGCAGAGAAAGTGCTGGACAGCTGTGACCTCTGCCTCGTGGTACGTGTGTTTGTTTGTGTGTGTGTGTGTGTGTGTGTGTGTGTGGGGGGGGGTCACAGGACAGGTAGAGAATTTATAGAGGTGCTATAGGACCAGAGATTTCACACTGCATCTTTCCAGGTACAGCAGAGCTTCACAGCCTACCTCAGCAACACAAAAAGCTGCTTTGTTTTTGGCGATGTTGGCAGGATATTCAAATTTTAAAAGTTACATTTATTACAGCATGTAATTGCAGCCTGCTTAATTGACAGCACTCCAGTTTGTAGTAATCAGCAGAACCTTTCTCTCTGTTTCGTGGGTATCTCGCTTTGCAGGTCGGTACTTCGTCCGTCGTGTATCCTGCAGCCATGTTTGCTCCTCAGGTGGCAGTCAGAGGCGTCCCAGTGGCCGAGTTCAACATGGAAAACACTCCCGCCACCATGCGCTTCAAGCACGTGTCATTTACTTTTGCACAATGACACACTCTTTAATTTCATTGCACTCTGTAGATAATTCTTTTTTTCTCACCAGGTTCCACTTCCACGGCCCCTGTGGGACCACCTTACCCCCCGCACTGGCGCGCCATGAGACTGAACAAGAATGAAAAAAAAACACGACTCCTGGAATGTTGGCTTCACAGAGACCGGGTTGTCTTAAACCAGAAAGGTTTACTGGTAGTGCCAAGAAAATTGGTTTCTGTGTGACGAGCAACAGGCGTGAAGGATGTGAAGACGAGGCCAACAAATTATCTGTCACACAGATAACACGTTTAAGAATTTGACTATATTATCAATATGTGCACACAGCTGTAAGAGTTTGCTGATTGAGTGGCTTCTGGTTTCTAATCATTAGGCTGTGATGAGAGTAACTGATTTAATTGTCATCAGGTTGCAGCAGATATTGCAGTAATGCCAAATCACCCCTATTTGATGTCAGCAATGATTTGTGAGTTTGTTTGTTGTTGGGGTTTTTTGGGTAAAAATGAGTTGCTGAAAAAGAAAATGAAGACAGTGGAAAGCAATGATAAATGATTAAATACCATAACCAACGTCATCACTCATTGGGCAACGAAAGGCTTTTGATTGCCTGACAATAGGGGGCAGTGTTTAGCTACCTCAGCTAAAGCCTGGTTGGTGGTTGGTCTCCAACGTGGAAAAAAAACGACTCCTAAAGGATTTTTGAGCTTTGCCTGGGATATGTGGGGCTTGCGTATGTTGATGCTGTGTGAATTTAGAGACTGTGAGGAATGGTGTGCATAATACCTTCCAGCGGCTACGAGTGTGCTCCTGTTAAAGCCGGGAACACGGGGACTGTGTGTTACCTCAAGCAGTCGTGGGGACACACAATGCACATGCGAGTGCTCATGAATGATTTGTCGCATGTATGTTAATATTTTCACACTATCAGAACAGCTTGTGGAAATTTGAATGATTCAAATATTGAAGTGTCTCACCAAAGCTTCCTGTGTGGATCTAACATACTGCACGAGTTTCAAGTAATGCAGCAGTGTGAGTCGGGAAAGATCAGAGAGTTTATACCACCGCAGTGTAATGGGTGATGTTCTGCTTTCTGAAAACATCTCAAAGATGAGATTGTGCCTGACACTTGGCTGCTTGGCCACAGCTAGCACAACCTCTCTCCATTATCATCACTGAAGCATAAATACACAGTGTACACTAGTGGAGTCCAGTTTGAATTTCTGTGTGTCACACCTGATCTTTGATCAAGATCTGAATATCATCAGCAAGCATTTGAAAGAAGTGAAATTATAAACATCAAGAACTTATTGATGTACATATTTATGTTCTATTATCAAAAATATCAACAAAAATAATATAATATGTACTCATTACAGCGATTTGGAATATATATATATATATATGTATATGTTACATGCAAAATAAGTCAAAAATAACAGCAGCAATAACTAAATTATAAATTTGTCACAAGTTCCCAAAAATGCTACACTGACTCCATAGAATACGCCCCACTCTAATGTGGATCATGAAAAATGTAGACCACACACACACAAACAGTCAAACTGGAAATGAACATCAACATCCAGTTTGTATGAAAATGTACAGTTCTGTGTAAAAGTCCTGCGCTATCTGCCATGTCTTTATATTTTGCTAGGAAAATGAAAAATGGGTGCAGCAAATTATTGAAATGTGCACAAAAATAAAGTGTATATGCTTGTTCATTTTTAACAACCTTTGAAGGTTAAACACAGTGTGAGCTCTCTTAGACAAGGTAATGATAAATGGAACTATATGGTGCTTTTCTACTCTGGTTGAGCAGAATAGAAAAGCCTTCTTCACACAAGCATTTGTTTCTCGTGTAAATAAAATGCAAAAATGTGGAGGGAAGAGACAGTGTGATTGACATGTGGATAAAATGTCTTTCTCCTCACCTCAAGCCTCATCTCCTGAAAAATGTGCATAAACAAGATGATTTATTGCTGATGTTTTTGCAGGTACGTACCGTCATTATATTAGACATGCGACCATACCATCTCTCTCTGACAATGAGCCAGATAAACAACAACTGGTTATAAGCTAAGCCAAGCTCCGGCTTATGTGTCTTAAAAATCCCACTTTCTCTCTAATAAACGGTTTAGTTTCTTTGTCACACCATATGAGATTTTATTCACTAAATGCGTGACTCCAACAATGTTAGATCCCATTCAAAGAACGTTTCCCTAATGCCCGCTAACAGTAGCAAAAGCAGCAGTGCTTATCAACAGTAAAGCTCAGCATATTCTCAACAACAACATTCTCAGAAATCCTGGAGTACTATTGGTCAAGATACTTATACTGTTATAGTACCATAAGTGCTTCCATGCACTGAACGCCTCAGGAGTAGAAATAACAAAAAAACATTTTGCACTAAATACACTGGTCTCTCACTAGTTTTTTTTCTAACTCAGACTCCTGAAGCTTCAAGTTAGTTTCTCACGTTTTCATGTCTCCTGTTACTAACTTACTAACTAAAATGCAAGCATGTCTTTTCAGATTTCAGAGGTAGCTTTTGTGCAATCGACACATAACCAGTAATAACCAGAGATTATCAGTTGTGGTTCTTAATTACCATTACAATGGTGGATTTTGACAAATTCATGAGCATCTGCATGAGCAACCATATACAATATCCGGCCATACTTGTTTTCCCTGTGTAAGTTGAACATGCACAGAATTTTAAAATCCTCGAGTGTCTTGATGGAAGAGTATGCAAAACCAGTTTCAGAATTCAGATTGGCACCTACAATTTGCTGCTAAAACTGCTAATGAATTAAACACCACCATAAGCTTCTGCCACTTCAAGACTGACCAGGTATGTACAACAAATAATTCCCCAAAAATCAAAGTTCCCATACTTGGAACATGGTGCCAGTGAAATAATTTCATACAGCTATTTCAATGTCCAAGTTCAGCTCTTGAAAATATGACAGCGATCTAAGTACTTAAATTTAATTTGATATCTTGCAACACCGTCATATGCTATTAATAAACATTGCATGGGTAATTTGCATTCTGTGAAGGCCCCCTTAATACTGAACACTGTATGCAGCCTTTTCAGGGAAGTGTTGCGTAAGACAGTGCACATCCACATTCTACAACTGCACAAGTTTGTAGTAAGAGTTGGGTGCTAAACTAGTCTCCTTGCAAACAAGTCATTGCTGTCAGTGAAAACATTTCCTGCATAGTGAAATATAAAATAAAACAAAAGAATTGCAAAGCTTTTGAACAACTAAAGTGTGATCAAGCAAGCATGGAGCAAATTTTGCTTCCAAAAGTATAGCAGTTGTTTTTATTTTCACTTTCAGAGCTATGAAAAGAAGAGGCGACATTGCGTTCGTGATATCTGGTTTCAAGAGCCAAAATTACAGACGCTTGAAAACAGTGCAAAACAAATGGATAACTTGATGGTGGCTTCATCAAACGTTAACTACAGTCTATATATTTTACACATCTGACAATTCTTTGGAATTGGGTTATATTCAGTGCACTCATTTCTATGCTACTCCCATTTAATTTAATTGGCACATAATCTGTGCAAACAAATAAAAAATCGGCAAAAGGCCATAGAACTGAACTGAACTCGTGACAGATGTTGAGAATAGAAATGTGGTTACAGAGCATGTCTGTTGTCTGTTGTTCACAATCTGATAGAAGCAGAATAAGAGTACAGAAAGACAAAATATAAAATAAGGACTATCAACATAGAATATGGAACTTTTTCAAGCAAGCACTGAGGACTCAAAATCCCAGTATTAAAAATGACAATTCAAGAATTACTTTAACTCAGGGGGAATCATGGCTAGACAATGAGCCTGGACTCATAGTGTAGGTAAACAGGAGACCTTTCATGTGCTATAAGTTAAAAGTCACTTATCCCACGTGGTGATATCAACCTTTAAAGTTTTTACAAAAAGCATGTTTTCAGGTTTTCTCCAGTGAGATTTTTGGAAAGTAGATCAAATCTAATGTACTAATGCTTTTTATGTGTTCACATTTTAGACAACAAATGCATGAATTTTGCTATTAAAACCTAAATGTCTAAGAAATTTTGATTTTGGCTTTAGACTGTGACACCTGGCGTAGGTGTAAAACTATTTTGGTCGCAGTTTTTCTTTCTTTTTTTCTTTTTTCTTTTTTTTTACAGAACTGAAATGTGTTTTTCAGCCCTGAAAATTTTCTGTGACTGTCTCGCTTGAACATTTAGTTAGTTCAAAATTGCTGGAAAAAGTAAGGCAGTTTGAAAAAGTGCCAAATATCAACTCACCCTATATATTAGAAGAACTGTAACTCAGACAGTTCATAGTAGGGAGGTAAAAATTTACATGGCTTAATTATGAATGTTAAAGTTATTTTTCCCAAACCCAGGTGATTCTGGGAGCATCAAGTGGAAATTTCTCTCAGATTTGACTGGTTTTGCTAGCTATCATTTACATTGGATTCCTATTAGGAAGAGTAGTCAAGGCTGTATTAACATGAGAATGAAGTCCTATAAACAGTAACACTTCTGAAACTGAACAATCTGTATTGGCACTACTGTTATTATTTTAGGACAGGCTATAAAAATATAAATCTTTTCTCGTTCAACAATCTCAGGATTTCAGGTGCCAGAAAAGTCTGGAACCTCCTGCTGTTTATGTGCCTGACATTTCCCTTTCCTGCCCACAAAGAATCCAACATCCTAGACTGCTATTATCTCAGCATAAACACAAACTGTGCATGATCCAATCCCTGCTCTGTCAGCAGGCGTTATTAATATTTGGCTAATCTGATTTTCATATTAGCTCCAAGAAATCTCATCTCACCAATTCATTCCATCTTCCTCTGCTTTTACTCGGGTACCTTTCGCGGTGCTGTTTTCTCTCCCCCCTCTCATTGTACATCTGCCATGTGTGTGGTGTTTGAGACGCCATGCCTCCCTCCCTCCCTCTACAGCTACACCTCCATCACCTGCTCATTAGAGAGAGGATGATGGTCCGACGGTCCCCCATGACTCTGCTCCAAAAATAACAGAGCCAATTTCCCGGCTGTTAGGCGGCGATTTCACACCAATCTCAGTTGTACTGCCCAGCGAGGCCTGTCAAGGAGAAAGAGAGGCAATGAAAGCTGACGAAAAAAGGTGGAATAGAAGAGGATGGGAAAGAATATAGGTCAGACCTACAGTATCTGAAAATACAAGCTCTATATCGTATAAACATACTGCCCTCATCAGTCAAAAGATGTTTTCACAAACTTAGATACATTTTTTGGAACAAAATGTAGTTTTTATACATTTTGTACAATATGTGTTCATTTTATTTTTCACTTTTGACTGAGCCGAGCGAACAGCTCTCTCCTTCCTCCAGTCCCTGTGTCACAATTGAAGTCCTTCAGTATTAATTTAGCACAGTTTACAGTGTCATCGTGGTTGTAATTCTAATATACATTGCTAAAAAAACATCAAAGGAACACTTTTTAATCAGAGTATAGCATTCATATTGATCTGGTCAGTTAAGTAGCACAGGG
>NW_005187744.1:294816-297968 GCF_000239375.1 Pundamilia nyererei | reverse complement strand
CCCAACCTTTTCTGATTAGATTTTCACTGGTTTTGCATTTGGCTGGGGTCAGCGTTACTGTTGGTAGCGCAAAGTGATACCTATAGAGTCCAACTCCTCCAGGATGGCACATCAATATGTGCCATTCGGTCTGGAGAAGCCGTGGACGACATCATTCAGCATGTCCGGTCAGTGGTGGGTCAGTGATGGTGGAGGAATATCCGTGGACGGATGCACAGATGTCTACAGGCTTGGCGTCAGCATCCTGACTTTCATTGGGTATTGGGATGAAACACGTTGTCAGACACCACGCTGCTGCAGTGGATCCTGGGTTCTTCTCGGGTGACAATACTTGGCCTCGTGTGGTAATGTGCAGGTGTTTCCTGAAGGATGAAGGAACTGATACCATTAACTGGCTCACACACTTGCCTGACATAAATCCAATAGAACACCTCTGGGAAATTATGTTTTGGTCCATCCAATGCTCCTCAAACTGTCCAGGAGCTCAGTGATGCCCTGGTTTAGATCTGGGAGAAGACACCATCTGTCATCTCATTTGGAGACATTATGAGACATTCCTCCTGATCTGATGTGTTTTCAAAGTGCTGCTTTAAATTTTTTGATCAATGTATTAAGTAGATTAATATTTTCCTTCCTTTCCTTTTTATCAAATATCATTTAGTTCAATGGATTCCCAGAGTCGAATGAATAATTACGAATGAGCTCCTGCTTGACTGCTTGTACAAGCTTCATTGAGCCCCTGAAAACTTCAAAATCCCACTCAGAATTTTTCAAACTCACACATATAAAATTTCAAGCCCTCAGAGAAACTTACAGAATTCTACTCTAATTGTCCTAATTACTTATTATGTCCATCTGTACTGTGAAGTTCCTTCATTTTCCAACTTTACACTTCTGTAAAAAAACAGCTCTAGAGTTACTTTGCCCCCATGAAACAGCGATTACAATAATAGCTGTGTATGACAATGTGCATTTCCTCTTGAAGCGAGATTGGATTTATATTTGTTGCTGCTCAGTGTGGAGATCTCTACGGTACACTTCAACACAAACAACTCTGAATGTTATTTTTCAGTATCAAAGACACAGAAAGCAGCATATATACTGAGCAGGTTTGTTAAAAAAATATAACTATTAAAAGTAACCATCGGATTAGACACTTATTTTCAGAAGTACTCACAGTGCTGTCTTTACCTCTTCTAGCTTACACACAACTTCATACTACAGTGCTGCATACAGGCAAGCACAAAACCCCTCCCCTTACTAGTTCCTCAACAGTAAATTTAAACAGTAGCAGAGCAAAGCTGGTGAAATATCTGAAAGACTGACGCCCTGCTTCCAGGACAGAAAAAACTGCATTATAGAGCTAACACAACTTTGGCGGATAGACCGTACAGTAACACGAAGCCCCCATGGTATCAAAAATGCTATAAGTATTACGAAATTCTAGTATTGTGACAGCCCTAGCCTCTACTGCTGTTTTACAGCTTCCTTTGCGCTCAGTTTCAAGATTGTATAATGATGAATAGAAAAGCACCATTACATCATACACTGGTTTCCTGAGATCAAAAAGCTTCAGATCTGACAAGTTTCATGTCTACATCTGCAACTTCACCGTAGCCCTCAAACTTGTAATCCAGGAGCTCAGCGATGGCGATGAAAAACAGCTGTTCTCACTGGAAGTGTTTATCAGCTGATGAGCGTAACTGGGATTATTTTGAGGTATTTATTTTTGACATTGTGCAACTTGAATTTGTCCTACAGGACCAGACTGTCTGGAGACTGTGCTGAATAAAACAAAGTTGTTGGTTTTTTTAAACTCAAGTGCTTTGTCTAACATTTATACATATTATACTTGCAGACTGCAGTAGCTGGGGGATCAATCCACCAACCTCCTGACTGGGAAACAACCCACCCTAGCTCCAGAATCACAGCCATCCCAAGCAGGCCTTCAGCCCCTGAAAGAGAAAACTTAAAATCCTACTCAGACCTTTTTAAAATTACCATGTATTTTAAATCACATTGAAATGTTCAATAGTTTTCCAACTTTACACTTTTATATAAAAAACAAAAAACAAAAACCCCCAAATCGTCTCCCGTAGTTGCATTTAAGAGGAAAAGACCCCTTTTGTACCATTTGATACACATGATCCTTTCTGCTACAAAGTTGGGCAACATGAGAGTGCATGAGAAGAGGCTCGCGTTGGAGCCAACTTTGAGTAGCCACTGGCAGTTTTTGACTCTTTTAGCTTCTTTTCAGCTTCAATGGTTCACTGCTTGCATGTGCGTGTCTTCTCAAAAGCAGAGCGCAGAGCAGCGCACCAAAGCAGCAATCTCATCATGATGGGTTTGGCTCGGCATCAGCTGGCTTTGCATAGAATATCTCAGCCATTCGTTTTCATTTAGTGTTTGTGACCTGACTTTTCTTTTCTTTCTTGTGTACACATTTCTGATTGTAACTGGAACCAAGATGCAGCTGCTGGTGCAACATCCAGTTTAAGTTCCAAAACTTTTCATCTGTTTTGTATCTTCTTTGCTTTTCTCCATGTTATAAACCTTTGCCCTGCGAAGGGTTACAGCACCTTCTGGGAGATGTCAGCAGGGCACTCTGGGACGTGGCTGCAGTTCTGAGGGTTGATTAATAAGAAAGCACTGCGTGAATGTGCCACAGCTGTGGTCTTTTCAGCAGAAACCAGTGGAAGGATATCAGGTAGGCAGAAGAAAATAGAGTGTTAAAAATGTATGATAGTGTTTATTGGTCGGACATTGATCTCAATCACCAAGAGTACTACAAGCAAAATCTAAATTCTGTGATGTTTGCTGTTTCTGTTGTTGCTCTAACACCACGGTGTGCGTGCTAATCTCAAAACCCTTATCTGTAGGAAAATGGACTGAGCTTATTGACTCTCAGATATAACAAGTAAACACAGCATTCCTACCACAGTGCTAGAGCTCCTAGCTCCTGAGATGGAAGAGTTGAAATAAAAACACAGATTGCACTAGGATTATCTCTTTTTTCCACAAACAAAGACTTATACCCCTGGAATAATTTGAAAGATGCTATAATCCTATAAAAAGACTAGAGTTATGGACTTTAAACCCTCTGAACACTTCCCCCTACACACACACACACACACACACACACACACACACAC
>NW_005187744.1:285134-294796 GCF_000239375.1 Pundamilia nyererei | reverse complement strand
CACACACACACACACACACACACACACACACACACCAGAGCGACTTCCTTCAACAAATAACACAGGTTGCTCAACTAGAGCGAGCGTTACAACAAAGACACGAATCACCCTGTCCTCTCCTCTTGAGCCAAAGTCAGAGCGAGGTTACGGTAAATATCCGTCAATGTCAGCGTGTCGCCAGCAACCACGTCAGTATGGTTTCGTCCCTACCGCTGCAGCCCCTCTCGACACAGGTTTTATGAGCTATGTGCCCACATGTGACCTCTAATCACAGGGGCTTGTGTTAGTCTGTGTGGCTGAAGGATGGAAACAGTGCAGCAACTCAACTTTATTTTGTCCAAACATTTGAAAATATTTAACGATTATTTGTTCAGAATTATCGCCTCCAGCCGTGTGTTTGCCTTTCTGTATTTCTGTAGCCGCTAGGGTCATTAAAAGTAGAGAACAGTAGATGCCAAGTAACAGTGGAGCACGGATTAGGCTGTGGAAATCTGTATATATAAAATAATATTTAAAAAGCAAATGATTGCACAAGGCAGTTTTGTCCTGTTTTGATTGATGGAGATGTTCATATTCCCACATCCCCAAGGATGTAGCTTAATGCCAGCCCCTTGGTTTACCTAATAGACTAACTTGATTAAATGTACAGTGTGTGTGTGTGTTTGAATAATTTGTCTCCCCACAACTTCTCTTTCAGCGGACAGAAATTCCAATTAGAGAATCTTTCCTCTTTCCCCTCTTCTTCGCAAACTGGAGCATCATATTTTATTCATTGGTTTGGCAAACTGTGAAAATGAATTAACTTTGAGCCACGATTCCGCAGATGCCCAGCCCTCTATCCACTGACATACCTGCAAACTCTCTGAGCCATCGATTTTTAATTCACACTCAGGAAAACTTATACTTTATTCATTCTGAGGAAAAAAACAGCCAGAGGATCTGCAGTAGGATATATACAGAGTGTGTATGGAACGTGGATTTATTCTTAGAGTTTTCTCCTCATGAAGACCTCAGGTGGATGTGCGCAGAAAGGAAGGAACGTGTGAGAGATATGTGGTTGTTTAACATTTTAAAAAACTTTAGAGCTGCAGTGTTATGCAAGATGTATCCTCAAAGCTAAAAATGAGTGCGTTGGCTTCCGTCTGGCTGCATTGATATGTTGATAGGCAAACATGTCTGTACATGTAATGGAAATCAGGTTTTTGCACGCGGAAAACACTCTTTGTATATAAAACTATGCTCATTCTTAAAAAAATGGCTTTTCATTACAAAAAGTGCAGATGTCGAGGGAGTTTTTAAAAGTTCATCCACAGATTGAATGCCTCAAAGAAACACACACATCCATTTTACCCTATTGATTTGTGTCCAGTTACAAACCCATTTATAAAATGTTCCAACTGGAGGAACTTTTTTCAACTAATTAGGCTAATTGCCAACAGGTCAGTAATATGTCTGAATATAAAAAAAACATCTTAGAGAGGCAGAGGTTTTTAGAAGTAAAATATGGCAGAAGTTCCCCAATCTGCAAAAACTTGCAGATTGGGCATCCATGCATCCATGCATCAATCCATTTTCTTCTGCATTTATTAGAAAACAGCCATTTCAGATTAATGTTTCTCAATGTAAGATTGTGAAAACTTTAAGCATTTCCTCATCAACAGAACATAACATCAACAAATTCAGAGAATCTGAGGAAAAAATCTGTGTGTACAAGCGACAAGGCTAAGAATCAATATTAGATGTCTTTTCGGGCTCTCGGGCAGCCCTGCATTAAAACAGACCACATTCTGTCATGGAAACTGCATGGGCTCAGGAAGACTTCCCGAAATAATTTCCTGTGAAAACAGTTTGCTGTTTAATCCACAAATACAGGTCAAAGTTCTGTCATGCATTGAAGAAGCCATATGTGAGTATTATCCAGAAACTCTGCCATCGTCTCTGGGCCAAAGCGCATTTAAAATGGACTGAGGCAAAGTGAAAAACTTCTCTGTGATCAGTTGGATTGATATTCGAAATTCTTTTTGGAAAACATGGAAACTGTGTTCTCTGGACTTGGGAGGAGAAGTACCATATTAGTATGCAGTTCAAAAGCATACATTTCTGATGGTATGGGGGTGCATTAGCGCCTCTTTAGGTTCTTTAGCAGTTTGCACATTTGAGAAGGCACCATCAGTGCTGAAAGGTATTCACAGGTGACTGAAAAATTTGCACATCATTGCATCTCCTTTTTATTTTACATCCCAACATTGTTAGAACTGGGTTTGAACATCAAAGTTTTTCAAGCTTTGAAGAATTTAAAAACTGAACATTTTGAGACCAGAGGAGTGGAGCCAAGACCAAGTTTAAGAATTTAGAGATTTCTTTCATATTAATTTCAAACTGGGAGTAGTTAAACCATTACTTCGAAAACCAGCTGTCTTTGCTAATTATAGGCCAAACTCCAACCTTCCATTTATCTCAAAAATTCTTAAAAGAGTCATTATAAAACAGCTAAGTGATTGGCTGCTGTCAGAGATTTACAGTTAACAAACAGTCAGGTGAATAATCAACACTGAGACACTTGTGTAGGTTAACGTGCTGCACGGGTGAAAAGCTCAGAGCGAATCACCACGAACTGCAGTATTCGTTTATTTTTATAGGTTACATTGTCAATATGCAAATATAATCACATTTCCTGTTACGCAGGTCCTGACGCTGTCTGTGTGTAAGCTGTGTGTGTGTTGATCTTCTTGTGGTGGCCTCTGACAGTGACATCTGACTCTGACATCTCTGTGATTGTTCTCCTAGATGCTTCCCTTGGGCAGCATCATTAGAAGGCATACATTTTCACTACTATGCAGACGATACCCAACTTTATCTATCCTTGAAGCCAGATAACACACAATAATTCAGGAGACAGCAGACGCAGTCTCTGCTTTCTGGATGAGGCTTCAAATGTTCCTTTTTGATGAAACTTAGAGGTGGTACAGTGGCCTTGAATCCTACCTTAGTTATGGTGCAAGAGGCCTAGACTGCTGGGGGGCTGCCCATGATGCATTGACTCACCTTTGTTCACCCACTATGTGTTTATACACCACTGTGCATTTAATCATTAGTTATTATTAATCTCTTCCTCTCTTACACACCATATCTTTGTCTTGTCTTCCTTTACTCAACCCCCAACCAGTCGCAGCAGATGGTCCTGGTTCTGCCGGAGGTTTATTCCTGTTAAAAGGGAGTTTTTCCCTCCTATTGCCACCAAAGAGCTTGCTAATAGTGGGTCATCTGACTGTTGGGGTTTTCTCTGTATTATTGTAGGGTCTTTACCTTACAATATAAAGTACCTCAAGGCAAATTTGTTACACTATAAATAAAATTTAGCTGAACTGAACTAAACTAAACAGAAAAGCTGCAGGTGACAAGCTAACAGTAAATGGTTTGGTTAATAGCAAACATGTAGCTATAGTACTATACCAATCATCCTTAGCATTATTTGGTTTCTGTCATTTCCACTACTGGTGTATCATGTTATTGTGTCCCCAGAAACACTTCTGTTGTGTTTTGTGAGGTTGATCTCTTAAGATCACCATACAGTACATTTCATGTATTTCAATGAGATCAGGTTGAATCTGGGAGGTTTTTCAAGCTGTCGTGACCTGTATTTTCTTATAAAATCCTTCAGCACATCTATCCATGGAGAAATTTAAAGCATTATTTGCTTTCGGTTAATATTACCAGGGGACTTTATGTAATTTAAAAATGCACCTCCTTCATCTGTGTTTGATGTTTGCACAGAATGAACAAAGTCCGTTTTACATGGATTTACTGATATTATCTCCAGATACGATGACAAATAATGACTGGAATGTGTCTGGCTGCTGGCTTGTTTTGGTGTTTCAGCCTAAGGAGGGCATTCTTAACTTTCATTCAGACCTCTCTGAATCTCATACTGAGAGTTCTAGAAAAAGGTTACCAAATACATGTTCAACATGGATATTTTTCTCCTTAATATGTCATGGAGTAATAGAGGACTAGTTGACGTAACTGAGGTCTGAAAACGGGAACTATTTATAAAAATGGCTGTAATGCCTAAGCTACTAATTTTTCTTAAACCCCTTGAGTTAAAACTCGAAATTGGTGCTCAAATCACATCTTGATTGTGGTTTGTGGTTTACCGAGTTAAAATTCCAAAAACAGTGTAGTTCTACTAAGGTATATGTTAACAACTTGCACATATAAAACATATTCCCACAGGAGAGAATCTATTGGTAGCTGCTTCAGTTGCTTCTCTCTAAGTTGAGAGAAATCTGTCTCGGTTCCCACCCACTTCCCATCACCAGTGGTTATTTTTCCTGTTGTAGCTTGAAGTTGCCACAGTGTCAGCCACAGTCTATCTGGTCTGCGCATCTGTCATGGTACTTGGGCCTGTGACCCAGTGTTTTGAGTCAGTAGATGTCCTAGTTTTGTTTATTATGAATTCTGCGGTTGGTTAATGTTTATATAGTTTGATTCATTCCTTTGGTAGATTTAGTCTTGTTGTTATTCCTTGTATTGAATAATTCCTCCCTCAGTGTTCCCCATACTCTTGTGTCTAGTTTCCTGTGTTAGTTATTGGTGTGTCTTTGGGAAGTCAGTTTCACCCTCTCTCTCTCCGTCCCTCGCTCTAGCTTGATGTCTCTGTCTTTCAGCTCTGCCTGTCTGTCTGCCCAGTGGTCTGTCTGTCTGGTTTCTCTCGCCCTCTCTGTCCCTCGCTTTTGCGTCTTCCTAGTCTTGTCTCTGTCTCTTCTCTCTGTACCCTGTATTTAGTCAGTGTGCATCATGTTCAGCTTTGCTTTCCCTGTCTTGTCAGTTAGATTATGTACAGCCGTGTTCCCTGGGTGTTTCCTCTCTGCTCTGATTCCATATTGTTTGTGTCTCCCTCCGCCCAGTGTCGCGATCTCTGTCTTGTGTCCTGTTTGTTCAAAGCCTTCAATGTTTGAATACATGTGTTCTTGGCAGTTTCTTCAGTAATAAAGCTATTGTTAAATTCAGTCCAGCCTGAGTCCTTCATTTGGGCCCAGTCTGCCTGCTCCACACAGCATCATATCATGACAGAAGATTGTGACATCGTGAAAGGAAAGAGGAAAAAAAACCCTCTAGATCCAGACATGTCAACAAAGGTGAAGTGTCTGAAGATACTGATGCACAGGACATGTGAGACCTCACTCTGCTTCAGTCCTTCGCCCTGTTCATTGGGTTTCCATGAACAGTTACACAAGCTCTGTGGTGAGTAATCCCGTAACTTTTCCTAGACTCTTCCCTCCATCGGAACAATTTGAGATCAAGCCTAAGTGCTCCGTTTCCAAAGACATTATTTCTAGTGACTCTTCTGTTATAGTGTCTGCCAGTGTTTATGGAAGGTGTTTAACGACCCATCGTCATTCCAAATGAATCTTTAGTTTCAATTTTAGTAAATCTTTTGTTTCTGAGCTGTTTGATTAATGATCTTCAATTTCTGTTCCTGAAATATGCAATATTGCTGAACTAATAATGCAAGTAAACATATTCTTGAACTAGCTAATATGAAGGAGATGTTTAGTGTTTCGGTGCCGACTTGTTCTAAAACCATAACCTACTCTCAGGTGGCCTCTTTAAAGACTCCACTCACAAGTCTGCTTGTTTCTGAAATCTGTAAATCTGCAAATTCTGGTAATGATTTGGACATTTCTGTTCCCTAGAGGAGGGGTCCAAGTTTTCTATTCTGCTGTCAAGTTAACTAGCAACGAGTCCTCTGTTTCCAAACATGATTATTGTAAGCCTGTCCATTTTTCTCCAAGAGAGTAAGTGCTGTGATTTGTTTCTGAGACAGACAGTTTTAAGTGTATGTTTACTTTTGATCAACCTCATCAAGCAATTTAGGGAATTTCAACCAGGTAACACTGTGACTGCTTATCACAAACCTCATTCTGATTGTGTTTTTCAGTCAGCTCGGTCAGTTTCAAACAGTAAACTAGCCCCCTCGGAGATTGTTTATTGTACTGCTGTGAAAGTCTTTCCAAAGACACCTTACTTTGCACTGCCTTCACCCACTGGAACTGTTTTTAGTACTTCTAAGCAAAGACTTCCGAAACTGTGTTTGCACCACATTCTGTCCTCTCCAAGACTGTCCACTTATCACAACCTGCTCCACTTAAGTTCATTCTCAAGTTACCCCTGAGCCTTCTCCTATGCCTGTTCCTGCTTCCAGGGTGGCTAGGGGTCAGCCCATCCCTGTCCCTGTTGCCAGGGCAGCTAAAGCTCCGTTGGTTCCTGCACACGTACCTGTTCCGACCGTGACCCAGCCAACTTCTGCACCTGTACCTATTCCTCGGGTAGGAGTGACTGGTACCCGGTCTGCTCCAGTACCCATTCCAGTTCCCAGGGTGAGGCCAGCGAAGACACAGTCAACCGCCGCACTTGTACCAGTTCCTTGGGTGAGGTCTCCGTGCCTTAAACAACAAAACAAAACAAAAAACCCCAAAACACTTGTAGGGTGTTGTTTATTGACCAAGTCTCAGAACATGGTTGTGGCCTGACCTGATGATGTTTGAAAAGATCCACAGTCAGATGTCAGAGGCCAGACTCAATAAATCAGACTATCACATAAATGAAGTAAATACCACAGGTAGTCAGGAATTTTAACATAGAGTAAGTTTACAAATGTCGGAACTATTTTCTTCTTCTCTAATTTTTATCTCCCAAAATGCTGTTTTCGAGTGTTCTTTTGCAGAAATTCGACTCTTGGTATACTAAAAACCCTAATTTCTCTCGAGTGCATTTGGTGTACTGTATAACATTTAAAACTTTACAAACATTTCAGGCATCTTTTGAAATACACTGCTCTCCAAGCATGTCAGCGGTTGATTACAGGGTTGGGTGCTGAGTAATCTTCTCTCACTGTACTGGTTGAACCTTTTCTGCTTTTTACATATAATATATACATTGTCCTTTTTAAAAACAAAAAACAAAACAACACTCCCTTTCTTTGCTGTTTTGCTACAGTGTGCGTATTCGTATTTACAATATGTCTTCATGAATGCATTTGCATACAAACATAGATAGATCTATGTTTCTATCTGTGTTCGGTAGGGTTTAACTGAATTAAGATGACTGAGGCTGGTGCTCTTCCCAATCGCCCCAGATTGGGCTTTCGGAGTCAAAATCCTCCAGGGAAGCACTAATCCCTGACTGTCGGGAGCAATTTTTATTCCGTAAGCAAAGCTTTCTCGCTCTATCTCACTCTTGCTTGCTCTCTCTCTTGCTTCATTGCTCTATTTATAGCCCTCCTAAGCTGCTCTGTGTTGTACTGTTTACATTTAGAGCCCCGACTCTTTAGATTTAGAGCACCCCCGCCTCCTTTTGCTTGCGGTCTTCCCTTGGTTCTTCAGCTGAAGAAATAAAAGCAAGAAAATCTCTACTGACTAGCATTCTCCCAAAAAAGTAGGGGATGAGATGGACAGAGAGATTATGAGAAAGCGTGCTAGACAGATAGAAGTTGAGAGAGGAGAAGGAAAGACAAAGACGAGGAAGATGTGAAGTGACAAGCAGATCTGAATGTGTATTCAAGGCGGTTAGGCAAGCTGTCTGTGTTTGAGTAGACGGATTGTTATAGAAAGGAGGAAGAGGCTATGTTTTGAAGGAGAAGGGAGGCAGAGATTGTTTATGTGTTTATGGAGCGACAGGATATATAAAAAAAACGACGACAAGTGATTGCATCTTTTATGTTTTCCAGCAATTGGAGAGTTTTATAGGAATAGTTTCAACAATTTTTAAAATTCTCATTTGCTTTTGGACTAACAAAGATTGATACCAAACACTGATTACATTTGCAGGATCTGTCTTTGAGTACATTAATATAGCTATCCTGTTTTTGTTCAGAGGTAACAAATATCCCATTCCCTTTGGTCTTCTAACTACCAGTGTCCAGGAACTCCCTGAAAAAATAAGGGTTCCTCCAGGTCTTTGCGGGAATCCATGTTCCTATCAAAGATACAGTCATGGTCAGAGGTTTACATAGAGCGGGACTCGAGTAGAGCCACTACTCCTCCACATTGAAAGGAGGTGGTTAGGGTGTTTCAGGCATCTGACAAGAATGTCTCTTGGGCAGCATCTGGGTAAGGTGTTCTAGGCATACCCTACCAGGATAAGGACTTGGGAAAGATCTAGAACACACTGGAGAAATTAGCTTTCTCAGCTGACTTGGAAACACCTTGGTGTCTTCCCAGAGGAGCTGGAGGACATGGCTGAGAGAGGGAGGCCTTGGTTTTTGTGCTCTGGGTGTTGATGGATGCACGGATGGATAGAATTATTGTAAACATGCATCTTTTGTTATTTTAAAAAACAAGATTAGGCAAACCTGTTTGAATTTAGGGCGTGGTGATTAGCACTGTTGCTCACAGCACAGAGGTCCTGACCTCGATTTCACCACCTGGCCGGGCCTTTCTGTGTGGGGTTTGTATGTTCTCCCCGTGTTTGGATGGGTTCTCTCCAGTTAATCTCTCTTCCTCCCACAGTCTAAAGACATGCAATTAATGGGGTTAGGTTAATTGGCAATTCTAAATAACCCATATGTGTGAGTGGCCCATGGTTGTCTGTCTATATGTGTCCAGGGTGTACCCTACCTCTTGCCCCATGGTAGTTGGGATAGGCTCCAGGCCCCCTGCGACCCTGACAAGGATAAGTGGAAGAGAATGGATGTTTGAATTTTTATTTAGATTTTTCTCTAATACACACGGGATCAAAAGCATATATACAGGAGCATGCTGATGGCTACTGAAAGTGTCTGGCTGAGGTGCAACTTCATAATGATATGAATGATGATTAGACATGTGATGTTTAAATCGGACTTAGCACTACTCCTGCACAAGATAATGTCCACGCAGTAATACCAAAAGATACATGTGATGGAAACAAGGAAATCAATGACGTTGATGATGATGTAGTATAAATAAAATTGAATTGACCTGAATTGAAATTAACTGAATTAAATGTCTGTTCCTGATATTTGCCTGTTCACAGATGCTGAACAAAGAATGAACTTTAATGGTCCATCTATCATAGGATTTTTTTTTCTGTTACACAAATATCTGTACTTTTTAATCTTACATTTTCAAAACAGGCTTGTTACTTTTGGTTTAAGGCATTTAATGGGAACCATTATGTCACGTCACGGTGGGCCTTCAAACATCAAGCCGTTTTGAGCCCAAAGAGTAACACATTAAAGACCGTCCTGTTTGAATATTAATCATCAGCAGATGTCGCATAAATAGAGTGTCGAAGTCAGGGGTTGCAGATGTGATACTTTAGCATCTAGCTAGCCCTACAGAAGATGAGCAGGCATAGATGGAGTAATAATTTTTAAGTTGCCGGTAATTTTCAATGCAGTGTATCTATCAGCTCAACAAACATCAGAAAACACACGAACTGTTTATGTGGAGTTTGTCTCACAGTGTATTGCTAACAAAAGGCCCAGCTGCTGTATTTCACAGGGAGAGAAGTGAAAGAGAGCTAACTTCACTCAGAGATGGAGAAAGATAAGAAAGACAGGACAGGAAGAAGAGAGGTGATATTTAAATGTTCAGTTGTATTTGATACACTGGGTCAGGGACGTGCAGAGAGGTTTAAAGGGGCGGGTGCTCAAAGTTAAAAAGGGGCACATTGAACCA
>NW_005187744.1:273109-279425 GCF_000239375.1 Pundamilia nyererei | reverse complement strand
CTCAGGCGATTAGAGGATCATCGGGGGGTCCTTTTGTCCCTCTGTGGGGGGTCACTCCCACTAGGTTTATATCTGGGACTCTCCACCATTTGACCTTTGAACTGAAGAAGCTTCTCGGATGAGAGGTGAAACGTCTTCAAGCAACTTAAAGAAGTCCAGAAGCTTTTCTTTGCAAACTCCTTTGACTACGATGACCTGGATTACTGAGAACCTTCACAGACACGTTACATCAAGTTACATTCACTGAATTCCACCTTCTTACCAGCTGTATACTGTCTAGTATGAAGACACCATAAACAGTGTACTGCCAATGTAAAGGATGGAAATCAGCCAGGAAAACTCATGAAACATCTGCTGACATCTGGTTGAATTCAGTTGTGTACATCCACAGAGAGCAGCAGGTCAGCTGATCACACCATGTGTGAAAATCTACTGAGCTCTCAATAGAAAATATTCCCACACTGAACCATTACATGTGATTTAAGTGTCCCCCACCTGCTGAATCCGACTTTAACCTCTTCCCTACTCATTTTCCTGTTTAGAGGCAATGTCACCCTCTACAATGTAGGCAACAGAAAATAGAGCTATCTATAAAAATATCCTTCTTTTTCTGACCACCTGTTTGAGCACTAAGGGTTTAGTCAGTGGCCTTTAAACCTCACCCACACACCAGTTAGCGACTGGTTGACAAAACCTCCCTCAAAACAATAGGTTCACCTACTGGTCTTTTAAGGACTTTCAAGCACATTGAATGATAATTCTGAAGATTAACTCTAGATATATCAATTTGAGTTAATCTCAAATGTTTGATAATTCTTGTCATTGGAGGCCTTCAAATAATACTTTTCCCCCGTTCTAGCAATTTTACTGTTACCTTGTGAAAAAATATGTGTATTAAAAAAAACAAATATAAAATTATGACATATATTTGACATATGTTTAGTCTAGGTAGGAATTTAACCACCAGACATTTTAGATAAAACTTTTATACATTTCTCATTGAAATTTGGGTTATTCTAAAAAAAGACCCTAAACATGTATTTTGCACTGTTGCACAAGAAACACTTCCTTTATCGGTTGTGATCTACTGGATGAGAGTGGCTATGTTCAATATTTTTTGTTGTTGTGGTCAACAAACCCCACAAAAACACCAAAATGACAAATGTGTACACTGACCTCCCAAATCTGTCTATATGGCTCTGAGCTGATAGCTTTAGTTCTTTATAAAGCTCTACTCAGACAGTCAAACACCAATTTGTGGAATATGAGCAGAGTAATCAACATTCATACTCTATTAAAGTATCTGGGGCAACAAGATTGTACATGTGAGACTAACTTAAATACGCTTCAGTGTGTGGTCACTGAAATAAAGGGAACCAGTGCAATAAGTAGCGCTTCAATGTATTTTTTATATTCCCCTGTGACACAAAGCACTGAGATCATCAGGCTTTAGTTGTTGTTAGAATTTCTTTGATGCTCTTGGTCTCTCCCTGAAATTTGCTAACAATAAAATAAACATAGTATATATTTAGATACATTACTGCCAAAAAAATACTTCCCTAAGGACATCCAGATTGAATGCAAAGGCTTCTGGAGCCTTTGCATTCAATCTTGTGGAGGTCAGCTTGCCCCCCACAGCTAAGAAGTAGCAGTTTAAGGCAGCAGCTAACATTTAGCTCATTATGTAAATGCTAATCATCAGTTGTAGCACCGACCCCGGGGCTTTAGAGATGCTCAGACACAAATAAGGCTGGCAAACAACACGCTGCATTAACAATTCTCGTGCACAAACAAACTGATTTATGGATTGCAAGGATTCGCTGTGCTAATCTGTCAGTTTTGTTCCCCACACACAGAAAAGCAGCGGTGATGTAAACCAGTTATGTCATTTAATATGATGGAGCAGCCTCGTCCTCTGTGCATTTTACACTCAGCTGAGGCACGCTTCCACTTGTGTTTCTTGCCCAGTGTCAATAACGTAATCAGATGTGGTGCTCGCAGCTGCTCTACCTGTGAGGTTGTAAGTGTGTGTGTGTCTGTTCAGAGAACAGGCAAAAGGACATGATGCAGTATTTGGGCATGGAAATGGCTCTGTTAGCTCCAGTGCGATAGACTTGAGTGAAGCTGCTTTTCTGTGAAGACGTTGTGCTCACATTAGCTAAACTGTTTGAGAACTGCAGAGGTGAGGACATAATTTTGTCTTTGCAAGAGGTTTTAAATTAAATATTTTTATGTAGCGTTTTGTAAAACAGAGCGAGAAAACATAAATACAGCCAGCATGAAAAGCTAAAATAGATCTGCAGTTCCTTTAGTAGCCACTTTAGTCGACACCGGCTGCCAAAGTGAGTGAGTCCTTGCAGATTCACATATTAAAATGAAGTGGAAAGTTGTTTCAGTTACACGTGAAAATTTGTTTGTTGCTTGACCTAAACTGGTTCTCATGAGCATGTTTGTTTTGTTGGAAAGTTTTTAATGTGATTGTCTGAAGAACAATATCAGAATAAGAATCATCTTTATTTGGCCAAGTTTCTGTAAACAAACAAGGAATTTCACCTTGTGCATGCAAAAAAAAACCAATCCAAAAAAAAAAAGAAAATAAATAAAAGTAAGAAAAAATACGTTACAGAAAGTCTTAAGAGACTATTCAAACTTTAAGTGCAAAACTGAGTAGTCAATGTACATATGGGCATTTGACCTGAATGATAACAGTGGGTTGTTTTCATTTTGGTAGATGTGTGTGTCTGTGTGTTGCACCATTATCAACAAGCTTGCTAGTCTTAGCTGGTGTCCCCACATTCTTGTCCATATATGGTCACGTCTGACTCTAAAAACCAACACAGCGCCAACCAAAATGCAAACATTAAGGCTCAAAATTGAGTTCCAGAAGCAGTGCATGACATCATGAGGTCCATGTCCATCTTTTAAACACAGTCTTTGTAGAAAAACAGATTTTAAATAAGTCATGGACTGGCTGACTTCTAAGCTTACTCTTGTGGTCTGATGACCACAAATGCACTAATACATTGTACATAAATTAAATCTGGTGGTTGCAAGCCTAAAATGTGTCAGCACAGGTTAAATGTATTAAAGGTTAAATGTCTCAGCACCTCTTTACAGCAGCAGTGTATCCGAGGCTCCACAGTTCTACTCAGCTGCCTGTGTAGCACGCACTCATTAGTTCCTCCTCTGCCAGCTGAGAGCTCTGATCTGCAATCATTGATTGGAATCAATAATTCACACCGCCGCTTTAATATTTGATGTATGGAGCTATAATCTGCTGGGGATAAGTGTCAGCGTTAAGTGTGAAACACATAGCTCCTGGTGATAATGAGTATTTGTGATTATGTCCCTCGCTCTCTCTCCTCCAGTGCGAGTGGTTTCAGAGTGGCACCGAGGCGCTGCTGAATATTTGATGTGTCAGGCTGATTGTGAAGTTGACCCCAGATCACGGTCAACGCGAGTTTCTCCAGCTCCTGCATTGATCCGACTGTCCACCCGCAACTCCCTCAACCAAAAAAACAATTAAACTGTTGAACTGCACTCTCTGAACAGTAACAGCAAAAAATACTTTCAACTCATGTAAAGATCAGGACTGTAAAATTTGAACTACTATTGCAGTCATTACAGCTTTATTAATTCTGAGCAGTTTTGGGGGAGAACTTTTCCACGTGCACCTCTGGATGTCAGGGTTCCTGGGTCGTTGACCCAGTGTTTTCAGTTTTGTCATGTTCGGTTTATTTCCCACATTCATGTTTTTCACTTCTTGTTTTCTGTGCGAGCCTATCGCCTGTGTATTGTGTTCCAGTTATTTCCATGTATGATTAGTCAGACTAAGTTCAGCTGTGTACTCACTGGTTTCTAATCACTCATCATCCAGCGTGTATTTAAGTCCTCAGTTTCCATCAGTTCATTGTCGTGTCATTGATGTTGATGTTGTCTTTTTCGCATGTGTGTTCAGTCATCCAGTCAGTCGTTTCAGTTCATGTTCAGTTCATCCAGCCTACAGTAAAACACCATTATCCTGCACCGTGAGTCCAGCGTTTGGGTCATCTCTTCCTCGCCCGCACACAACAGCCTGACACTGGACAGCTTCCAGAACTTGTGGAAGATCAGTTTAGACCACCACTGGACTTCACCCTGGATATCGAACTTTTTCTGGGAGAAAACATCAACTTTGATGCAAACTGACCACAGCTTCATGTTGGACATCTTCACTGCTGATGAGAGCTGGGTTTGAACATAACACATAACAGTTTGGGTCATTTAGGAAATAACCTCAACTGAGATGTGTGATGTTGTACACTAAAAGTACGCTGAAAATATGTTTTGTTTTGTTTCGTTTTGTGGTTTGTAGTTATAGAAATAAATAAAATATTTGCTTTAGCTCTGTGTGACTTTGTGTTCTTCTCTAAAATTAAATTCAAATCAAATTTCATAGGGTGGCCCTGAGGTCCCCTTCAAGACCTTCAAGGTCATGACATGGTAAATGGACTGGTTCTTATATACTGTAGCACTTTTCTACTCGAGCACTTTATACAACATGCCTTATACTCACCCAAGCACTTCTTTCTCTAAATGTTTTCTATCTAACATTCACATTCCAATGAATTCATTTTGAGCAACTTGGGGTTCAGCATTTGCCAAAGTTACTTTGACAGCTGGGGATCAAACCACCAACCTTGTTCTTAGTAGATGACCTGCTCTACCTGAGCCAAAGACACTGCATCTTGCCTTTTATTCCTTTTTAAGTATTAAAACCCCCCCAGCTGACTAAAAGATTGGACATAAGGACATAATATTTTCTGTTATTTCTACATGTTAAGATTTCCCCAAATTAATTTTAAAACCAGAGGCGACCACACTTTTGAGCTCCTAAATGTTGGAACAGCCTTCTACAGCTAGTCAGGCTGACTGAGCTTGTGATTTATTTTGAACGACTGCTGAAAAAACATTTCTATTGGAGGCTGGCTTTTCTATAATATTTCTTGCATAGTTTTTGTCTGCATGCTAGAACATGTATACTTACCTTCAGTGTGTAGTTTTTATTCAAACTGTGAAGCACTTTGTAACTGTGTTGTAAGTGGTACTATACAAATAAAGCATTAGTTTAGTTTATATTAACATCCTTCAAGTTCTCCTTACACTGCAACAAAAGTAGTTGCTTAGGTTTCTGTTGTAAATCTGCAAATATTAAGTCATTAAGAGCCACTGGGACAAAGAGGATAATAATCTGAACGGCTGAAATCAGATTCCAGAAACATACTTCCCCTTCCTCCGAGCGGTCTCTGTTTGTTGTTCTGTCTGTATACAGGAGATTCTGACCCATACAGCTCCTATAGTCCACAGAAAATGACAATTAACTTGTCTAATGTCTTACTGATACCACCATGGGTAAATTTGTGTCAGTTTGCCTCTTCGCATAGATTTTGCAATAATGCTGCATGAAAACTTTGCTTTGTATTTGGTGCGAAAACACTGTACAGTAATACAGCATGATTTATTAATCTGCTTCTTCTTTATGCTTCTGTTTTTGTTTGTATTAGGAGGAAGAAATCATTACTTGGTAACAGGTTAAACACTCAACGAGTCAACGTGTTTGAAAGGAGAGAACCTACAGCGAGCTCTTGGTGATATGCCTGCTTCAACTGTTGTTGCTGTTCGTATTTTCCCATGTCTCCTCTCTGGGATTCATCCTAAGCATTCAGCTCTGATACAGTGGGCTTCTGCATTAACAAACAGCAGAAAATGCCCTCATACATGGCGAGTATTGGGGATTTTATGCAGATTTTGGAATGCAGATACTGTGTTACAAGTCTGGATAGTCAAATAGAACAGGATGTCTTTCCTGCTAAGGGAGAGGGGGAGCCACATGAAGTGAGTATGCATCCTGCTGTGCTCTGTGTGATTGAGACAATTGTGCTGTTTCACAAGCTTCACTGAAAATAGGAGTGTGAGCAAAATCCATTTACCTTCTACTTGAGAGAAATCCTGCAGCGTATTCCACCAGGATGACCTTAATCCTACTTTGGAGTCCGCTGCGGTTTCACATGCACCTAAAAGCAATAGCATGGAAGAAAGTCATTAGGCCGCTGACGGCTGCTCCACAGGGAATTATTATTGCCATCATCTGCCATATGGTGAAGCATTATTTAGTCACCGGGCCTCGGAGGTGTCAGGACAACTGAAAACCTTACTTGTCTTTCTAAACAGCAGTTGTTGATTTCTTTTTATGGGTGGCGAGGAACAGTTAGTCTGTTTAATCTTTTAACACCTTCAGTATCAGATCGAAGTGGGTTTGTGTGTGTGTGTGTGTGTG
>NW_005187744.1:232259-273021 GCF_000239375.1 Pundamilia nyererei | reverse complement strand
AAAATCACTTTAGACCGTGTCAGGAATGTGTGTGAGTGTGTGTGTGTGTGTGTGTGTGTGTGTGTGTAGCTTGACAGGGAGATTTTAGCATTCACTTGGATTCACGAGGAGATGTATCCATCCGGGATCACATTCATGTTTTAATCTTGTTCATGTAAAAGTTCCCTCACAAGCACTTGGAGGGGAAATTCAGAAAAAAACCCACTGACACTCTGGCAGGCTTTTTTTTAACTTTCAAAAACGCAACTGGTGCCATATGAAAGACTTCTGAAACTGTATGTGTTTGCACTAGTGTGTGTGTGTGTGTGTGTGTGTGCGTGCGTGTGCAGGAGTGTGTGTATTTAAATGATAGTTGCATTGGAAATGTTTTTCTGCTTCCCTCCGACGTCTCTTGCTGAGGGAGATGAGAGGAGCTGACACACAGAATTAAAAATATCTCTCAATAACACTCCCACACACACACTGTAGCCCAAGAGACCACACACGCATACACACACACACTTTTACAATCGTACACACACACATACACTCTCTAACACACAGCCTACTGCTGAAGACTCTTTTTTGTGTCTCTCTCATCTATTTCATTTCCTCTCTTGTGCATATGGATGCATACGTACAATCTGCTGGCTTGAAAAAGACATTAAAGCAACAAGATTGAAGTGTCAATGAGATCTTTAGATGCTTTTTTATTACAATTTAAGTAGGTTCCTATTATGTAAAGATGGAAGAATAAAATCACTTAGGATTGCAGGGAGATTATGCGGATGATGGTGCTCACAAGGTCCTTCATTGGTTGTATAAATGCCAGCATTTATGTATGAGAGCAGGCTTCTGTGTTCGTCTATTTCTGTCTAGCACATGAGAAGCACGGAGTTAATTGTATTTGTATGAATGGCAGCTAGCAGGTTTTTATTCATGAATGCAAACAATGCTGAAGCAGCAGCAGCACCCACCTCAGCCCTGGTGAAGAGCTCCTATTCATGAATTTACTTAAGAGACGCTTTATCTGTCCCTGTGTCTCCCTGCCAACTGGCTCCAATCGCACACACACAGACAGACATCGGGGCCCCACGACCAGGAAGTCACCTGGCTGTGATTACCAGAGCAGCAGGCAGCAATCTCTGCCTCACCTGGTTTGAGGCGACGCTGGGTTTGCTCTGACATTTTCAAAGTTAATATCAAATTTATGGATTTACCTTTAGAAGCATAGCTTCCCCTGCATGCCTACATCTTCCAACGCCACCTGTGTGCTTTTGTGTTTCCTTTTTCTTTTTTTTTGCAGCGGTCAGCCTCAAGTTTTGAGGAGTTCGGTCACTACCGAAGCTTCCTTCTCACCGCACGTACTTCATGTCACATCCTCAATTTCAAGAAATGTCAACAAGCACAATGAGCCAGCAGGGCAGGGCACTGTGGCACCCCTGTGCAGATGGATACGGACACAAACACATCGGCTGCACTCATCAGCTCAAACTACCTGAAAGAACATCAGACAGGAAAAGAGGGGGGGGGGGGGGAGACAGCAACACACGGGAGGCAAAAGGATTGGGAGAGGGAGCCAGGGTGTCAGATTGGGAAACACCTCAGCAGCATATCAGTCACAACTGCTAGCCTCACTGCCTCTGTTGCCATGACAACAGAGGACTGTCAGGCATCCTGGAGGGAGGGATGGTCCAAAAAATCTGCAGCTGTCACTTACTTCAGGAGAGAGGAGAAATGGAGCCAGTGTATGTGCTGCCTGACTGCGGTATCACTTCATTTCAACGGAGGAGATGCTAAACAGGAAAGATGAGACACTTTCAATGAGCCAGTTGAGATGTGACGATAGAAAATAATTCTGCATTTTCTGCTCCAAAACAACTTAAAACAGATCCAAAGCTTGGACTGGTTAAATAATATAACACAACATAGAAAGGGGGTGTATATCAGAGTGTTTTATTGCAGAGTAGGCTACATAAAGAATGAATGTGGCCACAGTGACATCACTTATTGCTTTTAGGGTCTGTCTTTAGAAGCGTTGGCTTTAGCATTGTAGTCGTTGCTATGTTGATTTCTTGGAGACAGAAGTCACCATAATGGCAGATGGTGGAGTGCTAAGCTAACAGCTAATGCTACCAAGCTTGGTTAGCTAGCTACAACCACAGGATGTACCAGCTAAGGGGGGGGGGACAAAATCACTTTTTGCACTTATCTGGGCCTGAACCCCCTCAGCCAGACCATTAACAACACTGTCTATGATAACCAACTACAGAATGTAGCAAACATCAGAACTAAGGGGACTGCACTACAGCAAGGTTGCAGACATTAAGGATCCCTACAAGTAACCTGGAATCCCACAGGAAAATGGGAACCATGAAGAGGCTGGTAGGAGAGCCGCAACCACCAAATAGCTGCAGAGTGACAGGAATGTCCTGAGGAGTCAGCAGAACAAGATCTGGGCACGGCAGGGTCATCAGATACCCTGCTGGGATAATCAGTTGTCCAAACGAGGAGACAGAAGCCACTGACATCAAGACAAGAGAAACAGGAAAGCTCCCGATAAACGGCTTCACCTCAAGTCCAAAACCCTGAGAACAGAAGGAAGGACGCAAAAGAGTAGAGGACTATGGCCATCGGGACTATGGCAGAGCCATTGCAGGGGGGGCACGGTATGAAAAGAAAAAAAAAGAATGCTTGGACACTGATAGCATAGTGGACAAGTTTTTGACGGGGCTCCCAGACAAACGCAAAGCAGGAGATGAAGCATCGCCAAATATGTTTCAAAACCAACTTCCTTCCAAGCCAAAGACTAGAAAATTTGGTGATGCATATCTTCCCTTTGGCTTCACCTGCACAAATGCCAAGGTAGGTCTCCCCTGCAGAATTGGTTTTCCCTGCGTCGGGAGTATGTGCTGGGCTCTCCAAATCACAGGGAACATTTTTCTTGTAAAACAAAGAGGGGCCTAGCAAAAAAAAAGTTTGTGAACCACTGGTATACAGGAACATCTTTGCCGAGTATGGAAGCCCCGAGATCAAAATAGGATATGCCCCACGGGGTGGTTAAGTATGAACAAGATAAAGACTGCCAGCAGGACACGTTAGGAATTCTATTTTATGCAATGATGGCATAGGGAGGACAACATTGTTTTTATCAATAAATGGGAACTGTTTGCCCACCCCCAGTGATTTTCCCTTAGTTTTTATGATTAGAAATTCTGACTCTTACTGTCAATCACTTTGTGAATAAATAAACATGAATAAACAAACAAACAATACACTCAATAGAAAAGAATAAAGTGGGTTTCAGACACTTGAGCTGTGAGTAAAATAGCTTCGCTATCTGTAGGTTATCTGCAATATTTAGTGTCCCTGGTCAAGATTCACCTTTATACTGTTTTTCTAAAAGCACCTGTCATGACTGATTTCCCATATGTTGCAACTCATTCCCTCATCTTGAGGTTGTTGAGAGCAGAAAAGGAAGTCAGCTATATTGCATCCTAGCAGGGACTGAAGAATCAAGAGCAGTGTGTTTTCACTCTGTTGGCTGGCCCACTAGACATAATCTTCCTATTCTCGCCTTAGAATACAGTCAGATTGTCACTATTGATCTCAACACCGCAGTCTATTGATTACAGGCGTGCTGGACGATAGTGGATATTGACCATGTAGTAATTGACTGTGTGCATGTAGAGACTTTTTGTTAAGGGAGCCCAAAGTGCTTCACATTGACTTCTTCATTGATGAGCCAGTTGGCTGACTTCTCCAGAGATCTTAGCAATCTAAAGCACACGTTCAACAGCAAACAAGGTCATCAGTGAGGGCACCAAAACACCTGCATTTGTCCTCCGAAGATATGTATGTGCACTCAGCAGCAGCTTTTTTTAGATTTTAAAAGCTTGTTATTTTTGGCTTTGTCTGATCTCACAGTTGCTGAGAAGGTTTATGTATTATTCCAGGGCAGCCACATACAGAGTTATGTTTCTTTTGCTTAGGCTATTTCTGAAGGATGAATGTAACCCTGATATGATATAGCCTCTAGCCCAGCTTTTACCAGTGTTTCATTTGGAAATGTATGCACATAAGATTAGTTATAAGATTGTATGATAACAGCCTCAAGGCCTGATTCACTACTATACTAAAAGGAAGGTGCAACCGAGAAAAGATTAAATGTGAGAATTGAAACTGTATATATATATATATATAATTTTATTTTTTTAAATTATTTTTTGGGGGTTTTTATATATTTTGGGGTTTTTTGGGTTTTTTTTTTTATTCTTGCATGTGGTAAACCCCCATCTTTACTCACAACCGTAACATTAAAAGAAGGAATGGCGTGGAATGACATCACTGGTGCTGTCTTGTGGTGTCTGGCACTGGAACTTTGGTGGTGGATCATTTAGATCCTGTGGATTGTCAGGTGGAACCTTTATTGATCAAGCTTGTTCTGGCACATACATGAATGCTCAGTGGGAACGTGCTCCAAAAGGAATCAATAACTTTAACATTCTTGTGAAGATCAGGTCAGTGACTCAAATTAGTGGATGTGCAGCCTAGCAGAAGACTACAAGCCACATGTCAGTCAACAAGGTCATGAACCTATTCCGTCTTAACAGGATCCAGATGGCTCACCTGTTGTTTTAAAGTAAAAAATGTTTATGAGGGTCACTGCTCTTTCCAGACTTTCACATTGTCTCTGTTGTGCATGTGTATTAACGTGACACATATAATATACACATCACCAACACGCGCGCACATGTTTATGTTTCATAGCAAACCTTCGCCAAAGACTCCTGCTGAGCCATCTGCATATTTCACACCAAATTCAAATATTTCTCCCCTTTGATATGTGATTTCCAGCCCCTGCATGGCTTCATTTTTCCTGCTGTTAATCTTTGAGTTTTATATATTTACATATTCTTTTTTAGCTGTATTACTTTCACTAATTCAGGCCATTATTTTTTTCAAAATGGATCTGACAGCATGGAAACTAACAACAAGAACAGCTCAAAGCATATAAAATCTTTATATTTGATCTCTGTTTGGATATATGGACATTTTTAGGTGTCATAGAGGTCTGGGTTCTTATATTTTTATACATTTACATGTATTTTTTTATATTTTTAAGCAAAATATGTCCTGTCAGAGTGTTTCCGATTCAGCAGATGCTGCCACTTTTCAGGCCTTTTAGCCTTTTACTCCATTCTATCATAAATTAATACACAGTTATTCCACAGTAAATGGCGTTTTACTTCAGAGCTGTGCCTTCTGACTTGGAGGGAAAGCCCCCTTACAAGCTGTCCTGTCTGTACAAGTCTTGAAAAAACATTTACTTAAGCACTAATTGCACATTCCACCCCATTACAACTTGGCAGGATACTTTATGACATAGTCCACCGCCTATTAGTGTGTAATGACAACGTAAGAGGTAGCGATTTTGATACTCTATAATACAGCCCACATTCTTATTAGTAATGTACAATTATATTGTCAGAAGAAGAGGTCAGGGAACTTTAAGAATACTGCGTAATTACATAGTAATTATACACGAAAGCCCTCATTGCTTAACAAAATACTTACACTATGGCCTGTGTTTCTTTTCTTTTCAAATCCACGCTACTTCTTACTTCAAACAAACAAACAAACAAACAAAACAAACATAAAATACAGACGTTAGAATTTGCTAACTGCCCATTACTCTCCTAGTTCTACTTTAACTTCATTCTAAGCATTAACATGAACCAGAAAGGTACATTTAGAATAATTCCGCGTTAAATGTTGGCGAGCTGTACAATAACTGTATTGAGTGAGGAGTGTTATGAAGCGCTACCTGTTGTTTTTGCATTGTGTTTGTTTAGCGATAATGATACGCTTGTTGTACCACGATCCCACCTATTATTGTGGACAAGAGCTTCGAAACTTGAAGTGCAAACTCAGACTCAAATTAAATTACCTACAGCGCAATGCACTAAGATGCGAATAAATATTTACGTTTCTGCAAAAATGCGCCACATTTAGATTTTAATTCGGGCTATTATCACTCTGCGGAATTACCACCTTGTCTGCCTAAGCATCATTTTCTGTTAATTATCTGTGTAAAACTGGCGCTTGACTGCAATAAAACACACGAGGTGTGGAGCTGCGGGAAAGACCAAATTGTTGCTATATTGGAACATCCACGGGTGCAGCTGATCTATTTATAGCTGGAAACTACATCAGCTATGACTGCAGACACTGCGAGGGGAAATCACCAGCGCTGTTTCTGCCGCTGTCTTCTCACTCAGCCGCTGACATTTCACCGAAGTGAATGAAAAGCAGGAGAAGATCGCGGTGCAGAATGTAACGTTTACTCCGTGTCCCACATGGGGAAAGTGCACGCGGGGGGAAAGGATGATTAAATTGTTTTGTTTTGTTTCGTGCGTGTGTGTGTATTGAATGATGCCCACTGAACCTCGTGGTAATGTGTTTTGATTATCACCACTAGCGTGACCCAACCGCTGAGCCCCGCTGAAGCGCAGGATTGCTGGTTACCCTGTGTGAAACGAGGCAGGTGGTCTGAGAGAGAGAGAGAGAGCGACAGAGTGAGTGAGAGAGAGAGAGAGAGAGAGGGGGGGGGGGGGGCGTGCGGCACACACTAGTCGGGCTACTCGGCAGATCAACAATCGTCAACCTGTGGATAGAGCGCACTGCGCCCTGCTGTATCCTCCACTGCCACCCTCTTCCTTGTGGCGCCGACCCCGAACCTCGGACATCCGGGACGCACGAACCGGGAGATGGTGCCGGTTCGATTCCCTAAAAGTTGAGCGGCTCGTGCGCCATCCCCGCTTCATGAATGGCCGGAACATGGAGGATATGCCATTCGAAAGAGTCAAGACGCGGCGGAGGAAGGGTCACTGTCCGGCCGGTGCACCCTTGGGTGCCATCGCCTGCGAGGACGAGTTCAACAGCCAGGAGCTGGAGGCTCTCTTCCAGAACTACAACCTGAAACTGGAGCAGACCGCCACCCTCAAAGCGCTGGCTGTGCTCATCGTGGCCGCGTCGTCGCTGTCCCTCGTAGAGCTGCTGTCCAGCCCGCGTCTCACCTTGTCCAAGGGCTCCAGCCCGGTGCACTGCGTGGTGTTCCTGTCGCTGTTCATTGTCACCAATGTCAAGTACCTGCAGGTGACGCAGCTGCAGCAGATAGCGAAGCTGGCCCTGCTGTTCAGCTTCACCTTCGCGCTGCTCTGTTGCCCGTTCCCGCTGGCTTTGGGCACGTCGGAGCTGGTGAATGCCGCTGCCCCTGAGCAAGGCGTGTGGCAGCTCATGCTAGTCACTCTCGTGGCTTACGTGCTGCTGCCGGTGCGGACCCTGCTGGCCGTGCTGTTCGGGGTGATGCTGGCGGCATCCCACTTCATCGTCATTGCCACGTCGGTGACGGGGAGGAAGCAGAGGCTATGGAGACCAGTAAGTGCTGCATCCGCACCCCGATCAGTCACCCATCCAAGTCGGTTGCTTAACAGTGTCTTCACTTAAGCAATGGCCGTATGCAGGTGGCGAGTTTGAGTTCCAACAACTTCTGTCCAAGTGTGCTTAAGCAGCTCGCTCCTGTGCTGCGTGGGAAGCTCCTAGTTGGACTGTGAAGTAACCGCATGAATGTAGACTGGTGCCGGGAGGCGGCATGCTTACTCAACATTCCCAGGAGGAGAAAAGGTTAAAAACATTGTCAGTTATCGATTTTAGCTGCGAGGCACTGTAGTTGTAAAGCTGGAAACGAGCACTTTCACTTTTGCGCACCAGCAGTAATGAAGTAGAGGGGGAGCTGTTCAACCGCCAGTGCTGAAACACTGATCCTACAGGGTCCAACATACAGCTCAGCACTAGGACAAGGAATTAGATTGTAGATAAAAGTAAGAACAAACAAACAAACAAAAAAAAAACAAAAAAACAAACAAACAAACAAACAAACAAACAAAAAACACATCCTTAAGCCTTAAATATATATAAGGGTATTTATTAATATGGTTCCATGAAAAATTATCTTTTGCGAAGCTGTGTTTGCTGTTTGTCAACAACACTGCTAAATCTTTGTGTGGAGGACGCAATGTTCACCAAACAATAAGCGTGGAGTAGGACAAAGGTCCTGACCTATCAGAAGTAACACACTCAGGAAAAGAATGTTACTGCACCTTTAGATGTATAAACAGCTCATCACTGAGGAGGTACCCACTAAGATGACATACTTGTAGTCTTTGCGGGGTATTCTTGTGGTTTATACCACACCGGACACCGGGGACCAGTCTCTAACCACAACTTTTGAGTACTTTTCCCTGTATATTAATGCATCAGCATAACAACGAGATGAAGGTGCAGAATAAGTACAGGATTCCCCTTTATTTAAATAGGAAACCTGTTTGGAAAAATACATTTACCTTTATAGAAGTTTTTCCTAACCTTTCCAGCTCATGGCCTTTGCAATGTCTAATGATCACACATGACTTGTTCAACCAAAGAGCAATCTTTTTTTTTCTGTTTTCATATTAGAGATCCGAGGGTGTAAAATCACCTGCTAATCTGAGAAAATTGAATTTCCTGTTAATCATTCCTCACACATCAAATTTATCTTCTGTCTCAACCCCTTAATTGGAAGCCATCGTGCTAAAGCTGTTTGGTTATAACCGGACTAAAGCAGTTTTTGTTTAAGAGGTTGTAATTTGCTGGTCACAGAACAGAGAATGTATCACTCATGCAGCTGTGCTGGGTTACACATGTCTGAGCTTTCACCTCTGACCCTATCGAGAATCAAAGACATGGACTGACTACAGGGTTCAATCTCCAAATTAGGTGTCGGATGGGATCGATAACCTCTATCAATAATGCACTTTGTCTGCCAGCCATTCCTCTGTAGAGCTTTTGATGTTTACCTGACATTAATTTTTTAATCCTGTGTTGACCTTCATGTCTGCCATTGAATCTGTCCCATGATCTAATCTAGCAGTATGCACAGCAGACACACACGTCGTCTTCAAAACAGCATCTGGATGCTGCCAGCTTTGTTTGGCATGTCTGTTCTTGTCTGTGCAGCTGGTGGCCAACGCCGTGCTCTTTACCAGTGTCAACTTGTCAGGGGTGTTTGTGAGGATTTTCACTGAACGCACCCAGAGGAAAGTTTTCCTGCAGGCCCGCGACTGCATCGAGGAGCGACTGAGGCTGGAGGATGAAAACGAGAAGCAGGTGAGGCGGCACACACGGACGCACCGGTGTTCAGAAAACAGCGGCCACACGTTTTAGCTCATCTTGCAGCGCGTATGTTCATAAAAACCTTTGCAGTCTTTGAAGAGTTTTTTGTTGTTGTTTTTTTTCCTTTCTTTTTTTTTCATGAAGGTTTCAGGTGCCAATGTATTCTCACAGCCTGCCCACGGGCACGCAGTAACTATGACAGCAGCTATTTAAGGAAAGAACAATTACTGTGGCACATGCACCAGCGCCACCATCCACCCCCTCTGCATACACCTACATGGATTTAACTGTGGAACCATCAGGCAACTTTAACACACCAGAAACACTCTCTTTTGCACAGCACCCTCCCCACCCACCATGGGCACGAAACCCACTGATTTATAGAGTATTGATTGTCTCGTGTACAGTACAAAATATGCCCGAATATGAATCTCACCTTTGCTATAGCAAACATTTGCAAGTGCACGTGCACACTTAGCACCTGTGCTTTGTAGATTAGGTGATGATATGCTGTGTTTTCCTCAGCATTAACAGCCTCCCTTCTGACAGGTAATTACACAAGCAGATTGCTTTCATGGCCTTCCTACTCCAATAAAGGTCACATTTTATCTGACTGAGAGAAAGATGTGCAGAACCCTGATTTGGATCTATCAACAGACAGCAACCAGGCTTCTGCTGATGTGCTCATGAGCAAAACATCTCAGGCTTGAATATCTCCCATCACGTGGGTCAAATGAGCGTTTGCTTTCAGGTGGTTCTACGAGTTGCACTGACTCTTGAACATGTGTGGACTACACACTGCACTTCTTGTGCGGTGAATTGATTTCCCCGTTCAATAGTGAAGCTTCCTCTTCCTTCCCACAAGCCGGGAGAGGCAGAATATTTAATTTGCCAGTGACTGCAACAAAGCAGTCCTGACACAAGGTCCACTCGTGAGAATTGTCTGAAGCTTTCTGCTCTATCCCGCAGCCTTCATCAGTCTTCATGAGTGGGCTCAGTTGTCAAGGAGATGGATCTGTTGTAGGAACCCAATATCTGTTATGGCTTCATCCATTGAGCACTGAAAAGCATTGGAGTTCATTTTTGACTTTGGAAATTGTCAGGTAATGAGTGTGAGACATTGATGGGCCATGAAAAAACAAAACAAAAACAAAACAAGTGAACAAAAAAAAAAAAGTAATTTGAGTTGGGATGAGCACCAACCTCGAGTGTGAGAAAGTGAGAAACTGCAGTTCCTGGCATGACCACTTGGGGCTGATTCTAAAAGGGGGTCAATCACAATAGATTCCCATTTTAAAACTGCTGGAAACTTTACAGAATTTAAAAGCATTCATAATAACTGTACAGAGGCTTTCTTTGTCAGTAATCCATCTGGATTCTGGTAAGAATTATTGGTGTGGCTGCTTTAATTGACAGGTAAACTGCAAACCATAGCTGTCTGTCAGGCTTCATCACTGCTAATCCACTCCGTGAAGTGGACCTCTGTGCTGTGTTTGTGATGCTCATGCTTTTAGGAGCATTTTAAATCGAAGTGTCTGATAAATAATATTGACTTTCATGTCATACAGAAAATAGAAAAAGTGTTTGCTTCAGTTTTGAATGACATTTAAGGATTTTATGATATTTAGCACTAATTAAAAGATATAGAATATGTGTCTGAGCATTGCACGTCTACAGTCTATGAATGCAGCTTTCTAACAAGGCTTGCTAGCATGAGCTGATGGCTTACTGTAGCAAGTCATGTCAACATCAAGTCTTGAAACTGCAGAGTGACGAATGCCTATTAATGAACACCATCCCAATAGCTTTTTCTAATCTGAAGACTTTGAAATATTTGGTTCAGTGTTTTTGGTGTCAAAAATATTTTGTTTTTTTAAACCCAGAAGTGATCCTAATACACAAGTGTCGAACTTCAGGCCTCGAGGGCCGGTGTCCTGCAGGATTTAGTGTGTCCTTGATCCAACACAGCTGATTTAAATGGCTAAATTACCTCCTCAACATGTCTTGCAGTTCAACAGAGGCCTGGTAATGAACTAATCATTTGATTCAGGTGTGTTGACCCAGGGTGATATCAAAAACCTGCAGGACACCGGCCCTCGAGGCCTGGAGTTCGACACCCCTGTCCTAATGTGATGATAAGGTAGATTTCTTGAATTATCAGGTAATGCTGAAAAAACTTGGTTAGATAGGTGGTGACATACTACACCTGTTAATTATTGTTAAGAAACACAAAAATATCACACTGTAAATTCACTCAAAACACAGCAAGCAGACCTTGATGTAGCTGAGATGGCACCCTGGCAGTCAGCAGCCAGCTTTCGATCAAAGCCATCGCACTACAAACAATATGAGGTTTTTAGCCTTAATTGAACTTGAATGGTTTTAAAAAATGTTTTAAAAAAGAAAAAAAGAAAACACACAGTTGTCATGAAAGTAAAAATCAGATACAGACTACAAAAGTTTCTTGTACATTCTTTATTGATATTTTCACTTTCACCTTTTCTTTTTAAAGCTCTGGAAGTTTATGCATGCTAGATTCTGGTTTGAGAAAAAAAAGCCCAGAAAAGTTAACTTTGTTTTTGAGCAATGTAAAAGTAAAATTTGCATTGAAATATTTCTAATAAGCCAATAACGGTTGTACTTCTTTCTGGCATTTCAAGGGAAATTATAAGTCAACTCCATCATTGCATCCACTTTGGAATCTAACAGGTGTCTTCCAGATAAGTGGAAGACATTAATAAATTATTATTTATTTAATCAATCAAATCAATTATTGTCTTACACATAAGTCAAATACATTAACAAAGCATGGAACAAAAAACGATTCAGACTGTTGTCATCATGATTTGGGCACCTTGCACACATGTAGCACAGGAAAGATGCGTGCACACACAAACACAGTGACAGACTCACACTCAGACTCCATAATGGAGAATGATGGCTGTTTTAAAAGCTGCTCTCCAGTATCTCTTTGTGTTATTCTCAGGTGAGGAGCAGTGATGTGAATGGAAGTATTATGTGAAAAAGAGTTGGAGGGAGACACGGGAGAGCCCTGGCTGCTTTTATAACCCTGCCACTCAACAGCTATTCACCATAGCTGCCTGATGATTCATTGTGCATTTACAACCGCTTGACATCCTGCTAGAGTTTCAAGCATACTTCATGCCGCTGCAACTGAGACTATTCACGCAAACAAAAACAAATCTGCTTCTAGGTGTAAATGCCACTTTATGCCTGTGCTGAAAGGATGTTGTTGATGAAGTCATTAAATTAGCTTTCAAATGTTCTCTGGGCTGCATTTTAGACATACATGGGCATGCATATTTAGAAAGTATTGTACAATGGGAGAATTAGACAGAGAATTGGATGAAACTACCATACCATACTCAGATCTTTTTCAACCATGAATGAATTCATAGAAGAATGCTGGAAAAATAGTCATCCATAATAACCAAAAAATATTTCATTTGTGAAAGTCAGAAAATGAAACACGTAATAAGCAATGTTTGGGATTCTAACGGTATTGCAGCAAGCGCTGTTGCAAAGACACTACTTCACCAAACCAGGAAGGAAGGTTTTGTTACTTCCTTTGTTATGTTTATTACCAGTTGGGTGTCTGTTTTAAAGCCCCTTGAATCTCAAAGTGTTCTCTGCTGTGTAAATGCTTTTTCTATATTAAGACTTGCTTATTTTATTTTATTTTTTCTCTTCAAGCCTTGCCATAATGGTCCATTTGATTCACCTTTTATTGTTTATTTTATTTTCACTTGCTGAATACGGGACAGACTTGACTGGGGGAAAGAAGGGGAGAAAGAAAGAGGGAAAGAGAAACAGCTGAGAAGAGGGACGGGGGAGAAGGGCAAAAGACAAAAACCAACAGAACGGGCAGAAAAAAATAAAATAAAAAGAAAATGCATATATCGATCACCTGGATCACCTGTTGAGAAAGAAAAAAGAAAACAAGCAGAAGAGAACAAGAGTAATAGAATAAACAACATCACAATGATATATGGGAATATGACAGTAAATACTAAATATTAAACATTATTGTGCAGCACATAAGATCAACAGAACACAGTGTGCTTTGAGGTAGGAGCCAAAAAGGGTGTAGTTTGTGGGTGTGATCACCCGTGTGTACACCTGTGAGCATGGACGCGCTTGTTTTTTTTTAAAAGGTTCCTACATGTAATGATCTGCTAGAGGGTGTGGGGGGGCCACAGCCCCGTCTTCCAGGGCATGAAGCAGGTATGGAGGAGATCAAAACTCCAGACATCCAGAGGCCCCCAGAACACAAGAGACCAAGGAAGACCAACAGAGGGGCAGCCGCGCCTCTGTCCCAGAAAGAGCTGAGGAGAGTCCCAGATGAGGGCTCACTCAGCAGCCGCGGAGCAGAAGCCAGGGGGAGTTGCAGTGACGCGCCCGTGAGCTCCGCCGGCAGCCAGCTGTGCCTGAGAAACTGCTACTATCTGCCACGACAAACAACTACTTTAGCTTAGGTGGATAAGCTAGCCACTAGGCTAACATCTATGATTTTTAAACCCCTTAGCCTTAGCTGTGGGCTAATTAAGTGGCTAAGTGACTAGCTTACTAACCTACACTCAGCCACCATTCCAGGTTTGGCTGCACTGTAAAAGTAGCCTGTCAGCAAGGCTACTTTTTGGACATACATTAAATCTGATATGTGCATGGGAAAATTTGAGTCTAGTGAAATACTGGTGGCAGTACTCAAAGAAAGATTTATTAAGGTTTTTCAGTCACATGACCACTAAACACGTGATGATAACTTGTCTGCCATTTTGCACATGTGACAATGTGGAGTCAAGTGAATTAGGCACACAGAAAAGTCTGTAACCACCTGGTAACTACTGGTAATGAGGGAAAAACCTTTAGCAAAAAAAAGTTTTTGCTAAAGGTTGATGGAAGCTGGTGTGTAACTGTTTGCTAAACTGCCATTCATGCAAGCCTAGAGATTGGTCGCTGATCCTTTGGCAGCTGCTGCATTCTTGGGATAATGTGTATTCCCTGATTGGTTGCCAAAAAGCCTCCTTGTGATTGTTTTTTTCGCTCGCAGATATCTGCAACTGCAATACAAAATGACTTATTATGCTTGAATACAAAAATACACTTTATACCCTTCTCTCCTCTTTTAACCCTTTCTTCTTCAGGAGCGTCTACTAATGAGCCTACTGCCCAGGAATGTTGCCATGGAGATGAAGGAGGACTTCCTGAAGCCGCCTGAGAGGATCTTTCATAAGATCTACATCCAACGTCATGACAATGTCAGGTATGGGGGTGTCATGACAACTGTTGACCACAGACGTGTGCGGAGCGACTGGAGTGTTTTGATCCAGGTGTCACTGGTTGTGACGTCAAGGTCAAGAATAGAAGCAGAGCAATTAAGATTAGCCATTAACGCAGATGCAATCAGGCAGCATAAAGGTTACAGGGGGCAATGGGCCAGAGTGCTGTTGCCACCATAAACAGATTAAAAATAATTGTCTTTCCTGCCTCACATACATATTGCAGATGCAAAAAATTTGCTTTAAAAACAGATATTTTCGATACTTTAAACATTAGGTGTAACAGATTAAAACCTGAGCTTTTTTTTATTAGAAGCCCTGGTGAGATCATTTGATGAGGGCACATACTGGAACATCTTTCTGACTCTAAATCAAAAGTTCCTTTAACAGTTAGACACAAGTTTATTTACAGTCATGTAAAAAAGGACGTTTTCACAGGATTTTTATACAGTCCTATAAAAAACTAAGCACACCCCATGTGCTTAGCTTGTACAACCATCTTTAGCAGCAATAAATTGAATGACTTGATCTTTTACTGTATGACTTCATCAATCTCTCACATTGTTTTGTAGGACTTTTGGCCCACTGTTCCTCACAACATTATTTCAGCTCACAGAGGTTTAGAGGCATTTGTTTATGCGCACCTCTTCTAATGTCCAGCTACAGAATTTCAGTCAGGTTGACGTCTGGACTTTGACTGAGCCATTGCAAAACCTTGATTATTTTCTTTTTCAGTCTTTTGTTGCATTAGTCAATTTTAGCCAGGCTTTAGCTGTCAGACAGATGGCTTGTCTTGGTCCTGTAGTTTCAAAAAAGGCCAAATCATCACCTCTCCTCACCACCATGTTTTAAAATTGGTACTTTGGTCTTATTTTGGCCTCTTGTTCTCCTACAACATTAAATATGCTAAATGAGCGTGTAGAGTCGGACATATAGTCCTTGCATATTTTGCATTTTCTCTAAACTATGCAAAGTCTGATGTCAGGTTGAATTTGCTGGTATTTCCACTTTTGTTTGTGGCATTGTATTTACACCCACCTGAATGCTCCAGCAAATGAACAAACCCCCTGGTTTTATAGATGTGGCACACAACACTTGACTGCTACTTACCCTCTTAATTCCTGGCAGTAAAAATGCACTCAGTTTTTCACAGGTCTGGTTAGAATCCTGTGGAAATGTCCTTTTCACATGACTGTGGCTTGTTAAATTGCAATTTCAACACAGAAAAGTTTGAGAAAGCAGACTTGGTCAAACTTAACATTAAGTGATCAAACAGAGTATCTCCAGCTCCCATCGCATTTTTGTTGCTTATTTGTAGCTCATTTTCGAGCTGTTTAGTTTCACACTCACTGGTTTCATGGGATCATTTTCAGCATCAGCAAGTAGCTGTTTCATTTGTAAAGGAGCCCTAAAATCTACTGTTTCAATGGGAAAATACTGTTAGCAGCTATCTGTCGAACACAGCGGTCCCATCGAGCAACTAAAAGAGCTAGATGCTAGAGTGAGGTAATGATTAAGTTTGCACCCTATCGCACCAAAGGAGACAAAATGACAGATGAAATACTTCAGTTTCAAAACTCACTAACAAAAGGTGTTGAAATTAAGAGGCAGTAGATCTCCAGTGCAAGAATGTTTCTTATACAAACAGTGTTAAAACTCAAGCAAGATAATAACGGGCATGACTGTAAAATGGATAAAGAACAAAACAGACAAAGTTAAACATAATGGTGAGTGTGCATCAGTATAGAAGTTTTCTATTGAGTTATTTGTCGCTATGCAGTCATGTTGTAAATCCATTATATGAAAAGTACAACCAATAGCTGGACTCAAGTATAGTGAAATATGATCAACGATTTCTCTTGCCTATCTCCAAACCTTTTCATCTCTATAAAAGTGGAGCTGAAGCATACGATTGCGGGTCCCCTCGAATGCCATCAGTGAACTTGTCGTCCATTTCTAATTGTAAGTGGCATCTATCGGAGACTCCCATTTGACAGCCTTTTGCAAAGGACTGCAAGCTAACTGAAGTTCAAATATTTTTAACTTGTGTCAATGTGAACTTAACAGGAATGAATGTCCACAACATCATGACAAATCCCCAGCATCCTAGGCCTATTACAGCATGACTTAGGGCGTTTTCATACCTGCGGTGTTTAGTCCGTTGAAATCGAACTTTGATTCGTTTTCCTACTTAGTGTGGTTCACTTGAACACAGTAATCACACTTGGATTTGGACCAAAACAACCGCGTCGAGACCCTTTGGAAAAGGTGGTCCAGACAAACTCGAGAGCGGTTTATTTGTCTGACTAACAGGTGTACCTTGCAAGCTTGAGCTAAAAAACGTCCAGTAACCACGTATGCTTTGTGTTCTTAATGCAGGCAAGTACCATAGACATGGGCTAGCAACTAGCTGTGCCAGTTGTAATTGTCCATGTTCTACAAGTCCAGAACATAATACCTTCTTCCTGTATTTACTTTTGTTGCTTCTGCCCAATGAGCAGACTTAACACTCTCACGTGGTTTGTAGGGAATCATTTTCATTTGCTTGGAGTTCAGTTGGATTTTTCTCTGTGTGAAAACAAATAAACTGATCAATTGATCTGGATCAAAGTAATTGAAGTATAGGTGTGAAAATGCCCTGAGGAATGGTTCAGCTTCACCTGATCCAGTCCAAACTATAAGCATTCAAACATCTGGAATTGTTTTTTTTTTTAACTTTATCTGAGACATATAGTAAGTTAATTAAACATCTTTTGGGCTTAATGACTGTTGGCTGTGCAGAAAAAACAATAATCTGAGCAGAGTTTGATTTGAACATTTTATGATGTTTTTTACATTTTGTAATTTACATCATTAATAAGTAATCTACTCATCAAGCAGCTAATATTTACAGGTGAATTTTTAAAGCTATTGGATGGCCCAGCTCTAATGCGCTTGTAATGAAAAATGTGTGTGAGAACTTGGCTTGACTTTGAGCTGATTACATTCCAACGAGGCAGTAAAAAGAATAGGAGAGCTGTATTAGTGCTGCTGAGGGTAGGAGTCGAGGACTAGGTAGCATATCAACAGCACTCCTGTCAAGAGACAATCCTCCCCACTCTCTTCTTGCTCATACTGTCTGCCTGTCTGTCTGCTCGGCTCCCACACTCACTCACATCTCAGGAACATCGCCGCCTGTTCACCAGCCTCTACTGGCACTCAGCCAAACATCATGGGGCTGTGCTCAGCAAGCATGCTCCCGCTCGTCTCTGGGGAGCTGCTGGAAACACATACACACATAAACACATGGCAGTAAAAAAAAGAAAAAGAAAAAAAAACACCTCCATGTTCCAGAGCAGAGACATACAGCCCTCCAGATTTGGTCCGCCTTTTGATGTGACCCTGAGAACGTTTGATCATACACCTATTTAGCTCCGGCACCACTGCCACCTTCTCCTCTCTACCCCACTGCCCCCAACACACATCAGCACGATCTGCAGCACAGCACCATTCAAAGATAAATGGCACAACGGAGCGCTTCTGTTGAGCGGCAGTCGTGATCCGAGCTTTGCATACATCAGACTCCTCAAGAACTATAGTGTACTGCCAAAAAAAGAGTGCAGCTACTCAGTCACGATGCAGAAAATAGGCCTTCCTCATGCTATCGAGCTTTCACTCATTTTAGTGACTGAGGGGAATGTGTGTGCGCCTGTGTAACAAAAAACATTTTGTCATTGTGTAATTGGTCTGGTGTGTAGTCTTATTTGTTCTGTGACTGTTTTTGTAGCCGTTTAACAACATTTGAGAAAACACAGAAACTAGAGCACTGGTCATTTGTTTATATAAAATGGATAATCTGTGGTCCATTTTATCCCTAGTGGTCAGGTTTGGTGTTCCTCTTCACTGAACCTCCCCTCCCTCATCCAGAACATTGCTTAGCAACTATAGTCTGTCAAGGTTTACCCACAGGTTGAACAGGAATGGCCAAGATTACTAACATGAATGGCCTGGTTCTTCCAGAGATCTCTTCCTGTTTAAACCGAGTTCTTTTTCCCTACTATTGCCAAGCGCCTGCTCATTAGGGTTTTCTCTCTAATATTGCATTTTTCACTGATGATGACATGGTTTACACTAAGATTATTGACTCTGCTTTATTTATTTCATCTGGGAAGGTTTGATTTCCAGCAAATCTAGCAAAAAGTAACGAGACAGATGCAATGATGTAGTGCTGAAAACAAATGAGTTCTGACTAGGAAAAACTGAAAATTGTCAACTTGAATTTGCTTTACCAGGGATTAGTGCTGTCACTGACATTATACAGAGCCAGGAGTGAAAACAGGGGACCTCGTTATTTGAAGTTTGACATGTTTCATATGACGATGCAGGAACAGTAAATGTATGATAGAAATTAAGACTAATCTTACAGGTCTCCTTAGAAATTAGTCAACAGAAGCATTTGAAAAAGAAAAAAACTATTTTAATCAACTCTTGCAGCTAAAATTAGCTCAGTCTGCTAAATGATATGCAAGCAGCTGTTGTTTGACTGTAAACTAGAAGCCTGATTATGCCTACCTCTGTCTTAAATCAAACTACAATCTGCCACTGTAAAAGGTATCACAAAAGAATAGAAGGCCTAACACATGTAGCATAATATCCTTATTACTACTTAAAAACCTCACAGGCTGGAGGTTATGGGGAAAATATGTGTCATTATTTCTCAAGCGGTATCTATAAAAGTAAACCTAGGCCATTATGATCAGCTCCACACAGCACACGCCGGCTCTGATCCCTATACTCCACCGAGAGCAGTGATTTTCCACTGAGTCAATAAGATCCATAACACCTTGTTTTGCTGCCATCTGGCCTGCCTCTGAGCAAATGAATGAGGGGCTAAGTAGCTTTCAACACCTTCCTCCACCCCACTTCAGCAGCTAGCCAGAAGCAGGCAATTTAGCTCCGTAATTGATTTAGTGTTTGGCCTAAAAGATGCTTTCACTTATCAGAGATTGGATTATAGTATTTGCTGTTTGCTCACTATTAGTCAATTTGTCGCTCCTGTGTGATCTGTTGGTATTGTTTTGTTAAAGAAAAACATTGCTCTGTACAGTTAACATATCCCATCCTTGCTTGTTGAGTGTATTTTTTTTACTGAATTGAGAACCACAACATGTTTGGTTGATGGTGAACAGGAGGGAGAGCAGGAGGAATCAAAATCAGCTGTCATCGTGAACTGAGCGCTTCACTTTAGATTAAAATCTCTTTTTCATTCTGTCTCGACAGCATCCTGTTTGCAGACATTGTGGGTTTCACCAGCTTGGCTTCTCAGTGTACAGCTCAGGAACTGGTCAAGCTGCTCAATGAACTCTTTGGGAAGTTTGATGAACTGGCTACAGTAAGTCCTCTCCCTTTCCTCTCTGGCTACTATCTATACTTAATTATTAGCAAAGACCATGAAAATTACATTAAGCCTGTGTAAAGGATGGAATTGTGATTTAACACAGGTGTTATTCTAGAAGGGAAACACTCCTCAAAAATGGACGGAGCAGTGGAGCAGCCAAGGGAATGCACTGAATTAAAAACTGTGTCACTAAAATATAATTTATTATACAAAACAGTTAAAAATGCAAAAGCAATTAAAACAACCCTGGCCAGGGAAAACTCACAATAAAAATCAATAAAACAAAAACATTAAAAGTCCAGTGGCGTCCGCCATGGTGTAAAAGTCACTAAAAGTTAAAAATCCAGCCAATCGGAGCAGAAGGGAAAACCTGGCGGCGTCCTCCTCGTCCTATCAGTGTTTCTGCTCCGGGGTGCTGGAAGAGAGGGGCAGCGACAGTCACTATTCTTATTAATGGCTACGGTTATTATAGTTGGATAAGTCGTGAGACTTACCCCGGATGGGCAGAGCTCTTAACTCTGCCCGCCGCTTTCCTGTAGCACGCCAACCGGCACCAGCCCATCTCGCCGTGGGAGTTAGGGCGCTGTCCCTCTGGCCACTGATTCCCCACCGTGATCTGGCCTCCAGTTATTCCAGCAGCAGAACAGCTCCCTCCGCTTCTCTGCTCGCTGGCGTCGTCTTGCTCTCCCACGTCCTGCACGCCAACCTTTACCAGCCCCCGTCTGGGCTTGTGGCCGCCGCCGCCTGATACAGTTCACTCCACCATTTTTGCCACCTCGTCTCCCATCCCTCTTATTGGGCTCCTCCAATGAATACCATAAAAACATGCAATAAAACCCATAAAAATAAAACACTGTACAATATTAAAATATTAAAAAAGTAAAACACAGCAAAACATGCACAATAAAAAACCCTAGGTAACTTGTCTCCTTCCACCCCGTGACACCTGTTCTCAGGATACAAGAGCAGTTGATTGAGATTAAATACCAATTGCTGGCTGTAAATTCTTCCATTCTCAGAATTCCACTTTGTCAGATTCAAATGTCCGAGTTTCACTAATATGGTAGCCACTTGTTGATATTGGTGTGTCACCGAAGATAGATCATCAAATAGTCATCTATTTACACAGCTAGCAAAAGAGGTGCTAGAAATGCATTTGATCTTATTAACTGAAAACTGTAACTCAGTTACCCTGAGCACTTACACATTATGCAGTAAAAGGTCATTACAATACCTAGCAGTGAAAGCAACAGCAGTTTAACAAGCAGCAAGGAGCACAATTGGAAGGGATTTATGGATAACTATTTTATCCTTTCATGTGCACTCAGCATTATAGAAAACCCAACCCCTAAAAGCACCAAGATGAAAAATCCCCCACAAAAAATAAATTAAATGCTTTACTTTAGCTAAAGGAAAAAATTGGGGGGAAAAACACATGCTGGATATCTAACCCCTGTGGACTGCGTAATATGTTAGGTTTAAAAGGATGGAAATAATAATTTAATAATTCATCATCTTGATTATCAATCTGCAGAGAGCTGAATTCAAAGACACCAGTAATGGACCAAAACATAATGTCCCAGAGATTGGTGCAGGTTTCATTGCCATGCACCATGAGGAACCCAGGACCCACTGCAGCAGTGTGGGGTCTGAAACCGGGTCCAAGTTACCATCCTGATACCTAATGGCAGTCAGGGTGCTGTTACCTAGCCTGTTTGAGGTCTGTTGTTAGTCTTCTCAGCCCATCACTGACCCACCACCATAGCGGTCATACTGAATGATGATACAGACAGCTTAATGTTTTCCATGGCTTCTCCAGACTCCTTCACATCTGTCCATATGTGCTCAGGGTGAACCGATCTTCCTGTCTTTAGCCCCAAACATTTGCAGTAGATGAGCCTGTTTCTGCTGGAGGTTCCCTTCTGTTAAAAGCAAGTTTTTCCTTCCCACAGTTGCCAAGTGGGTCGTCTGATTGTTGAGGTTTTCTCTCTGTTATTGTAGGGTCTTTACCTTACAATATTAAGCACCTTTAGGCGACTGTTGTTTTTATTTCGTGCTATGCAAATGTAAATTTGAATTGAATGGAACTGAATTGAACCCTTGAAAAGCACACGGCATCAGTGGTGGATCTGCCAATTCTGGTATTCTATGATAAATGCTAACCAAGCTCCACTGTGCCGGGCTGTGAGCACAGGGCCCACTAGAGGATGTCAGGCCCTCAGGCCACCCTCAAAAGTCTATTTCTGATTGAAACCTTCACATTCAGGTAATAGCATGTATTGATGTGGTATCCTGGTGAAATTGGACTACCTGTCCAACAATAAATTAATACCAAAGCAGCCGAAACCGATTAACAACCCCTCTGCTACTTCACTGACCTGATCGATATCCCTGAGGTTTAACTGAATTGATGCTATACTCTGATTAAAGAGTGTCCGTTTGATATTTTTCGAGCAGTATATTAATGTATTTTTGAAGTTAGTGAAATTTACTAATTTTTGTGGCCTTTTTCTTTTTCAACATGGTTACAAGAATTGCTGTAGGTAGAAACCAACTACGGATTTTGTTGGGTGAGAACAGTCTGAAAGGTACTATAAACTGCTCCACAGTGGGACCAAATCTCAGGCCAGACTGTCTCCACAGCACAGAGAGTAAACTTATGTCAAGCTTCTGTTTAGCTTCCAGTGATAGGGAGCTAGCCAAGCCCATGTAACATGTATTACTGGAACTAGTAACAATAATTTATTAATGGATGTAAGCTTGGGAGGTAGTTGAGGAAGGAAACTCTAGTTGGACACACATACTATGCTCCAGTCTCCTCATGTCACTTAGAAAATAAATACATCCTTCCACTTTTGGTGGCCTATTTAAGCTGTAGGATTCCCCATCTCTCCTTCTGACATGCAAATACTGCTGCACTCTTAAGTGCTGTTCGTCAACATCATCCACCTGCAGGCTCCGGGAGAGATATTTTACTCATTACTCCCTAATTTAATATATAGCGTATTTGAAGGAGTGATGATCTCAGAGCCTGGAAGCAAAGTGCTGACTGTAATCTGCTGCTTTAATACTTTATTCATTTCGATCACGAGTTGTTTGCATTAACACACAGTTGGTGACAGTGATGAGACTTACAAATAAACTAAAAATAGACCAAAAATGGTGATATGAAAGGCATTAGTGGTTTTATTATTTGTATATGTGGCAGAAACAGCGTTCACATTCTCCCCACTTCAGATATTCATGTTGTTAGCCATTCATATCCTCGACAGCTTGCTGTCAAACTCTTCCACAAGAGTGCGTCATCTCCCATTTGGCTGTTTGCAGTCTTCAGTGCAGAGAGAGCCAGTTGGTTAATTGGTGAAAAAATAATTAGGTGAATGATTGGCCTGACTTCTTGCGCTGGCTCATTCAGTCAGTATATACAGGGTGATGCTGGGATGTGTAGGTAATGCTGTTTTCTTATTGGTTATTCAGCGACATCAGCAACTCATTAAGGAGGATAACAAAAAAAAAGAGAAAAAAAAGTTTTGAAGGCATTTTTTTAGTCCATCACACAACTAAATGACACTTTGTAGCCAAGTGAGAGTTTGAGCATTGCACAGCCATTCATTCAATTGTTCTGATATTCGAGTGTGCACTGACAATCAAGCTGAGCTGCACTCCTGGCAGCGATCTTGGTGGTTCACTGTATACAGGGCACACCTGTTAAATTGCTTTGATCTTCCCACAGTTGCTGTACATATTTTAATGCCGGATCCACTTCAACTGCTGTTGTATACAGGGTGGGCCATTTATATGGCTACACCGTAATAACATGGGAATGGTTGGTGATATTAAAGTCCTTTTTGTGACACATTAGTATATATGAGGGGGCAAACTCTTCCAGATGGGTGGTGACCATGGTGGCCATTTAGAAGTCGGCCATCTTGGATACAACTTTTGTTTTATCAGTAGGAAGAGGGCCATGTGACACATCAGACTTATTGGTAATGTCACAAGAAAAACAATGGTGTGCTTGGTTTCAACGTAACTTTATTCTTTCATGAGTTATTTACAAGTTTCTCTTTGTTCACAGCCATTGACATGTTGAAGAGGTTAACACGTGAGGAGCAGATCGAAATTGTGTTGATATCTAGTATATACCATTCCTCCCACAGTCCAAAGACATATAATTAGTGGGATTAAGTTACCTGATGAGTCCAAATTAGCCATAGGTGTGAATGTAAGTGCGAATGGTTGTCTGTCTCTCTGTGTTAGCCTTGCCACAGACTGGGTGACCCTGGACAGGTCAGGCTCCAGCCTCCCCGTGACCCTGATAAGGATGAGCCGAAGAGGACGGATAGATGGATTTCTACTATAATCTGCTTATTTAATTTTTTTTGGAAATAGTCGGAAAATGGGAAAGCGGTTTACAACTTTTGAGTAATGGAGACGTGAACATTACGTAGACTTTACTCCATGGAAAAGGACAAGAATGTACAAACTTCAGCCCAAACCAGCAACAGCTATCCACCGCTGGTAACATGACATCAGCTCTTTCCAAGCACCTGCAAAGAAAACATGTTAACAAAAATGCTGTTAGTATATACAGTCAGGCTTGTAGCCTTCATTTCTATCTGTGTATTTTTCTGCAGTGTTTTTTGTGTCAAGCGCTCTTTCACCAGCTTTGGTGTCATCTTATCGTTAACACTTAAGCACTGACAGCAGTCTTGGTCAAGTTCTTTGAAAATAGTAATTAGTTACTAATTACTGATTACTTCTCCAAGAAAGTAATCCTGTTACTTTATTGATTACTTATTTTCAAAAGTAATTAATTACTTTATTACTTAGCTACTTTTTAAAAACATGATACACAACCTGAATACGTAAAGCAATAGACCTTTGCCAATTCTATTTTTTCTGCATAGCCATCATATAAAATTGAATCAAATGAAAAAGTCTCTTTTAAAAACTTGTTTTATTAGTTTTAATCTTTTAACTTCATGCACATTGCATCAAGCAAAATTAAATTATATGCAACAGTCTTTGACTGGAAGAAATTTGTTTAACATTTAAACCTATTTTCTGTATATTCCAGCATATAAAATAAAATAATGTTTTGTGTTTACACTCACTCTTTCAAATAGATGCAAGTAAAACACAGAAGAAAAAAAATCAGCGACTCAGCAGCACTGAGTCCTGTCGCTCTTAAATCTATTTTCACCTGTTTAGCAGGAGTAGGGCGGGTGGAGGTTTGCCTGGTGCCACAGTGATCATGTCAGTGGGGCCATCCGTGGGTTTCTCTGTGAATTTCACATTCCTGTGGCAGCGTGCTGGTGCTTGCTCAGATTCGAAGGTTAATGTTTCGCTGTAGAAAGAAGTTTTCTTCCCATGCAGAATGTACAGCGGATGATAATGTTTTTGTCACTTTTTATGGACTAAAACTTTGAGTAATTTAAGTACATCCAAGCTTTAAACGCTGCATGGTCGTACTCTCTGCTGCACTTCATATTATTCATTAATGATCTATACATGTCTGTTGCTGCCATGGACGTCGCACGTGCTTACATCATTGTCATGAGACACTGACAAACAAAATCACATTTTAGTAATGCAATAATGCAGCGTGCTTACAGGAAAGTAATAGTAATCTAATTACTTTTTGCAATAGTAATCCCTTACTTTACTCACTACTTAAAAAAAATTTAATAGATTACAGTAACACGTTACTTTTAACGTGTTACTGCCCATCTCTGACTGACAGAAAACTCTTGTGTACAATCATTAGGACAAGGACGTGTGTAGCCTAAACTTCATATTGTTAAGTAGTGTTAATTATCTTAGGCCATGTTCAATTCAATTCAATTTTATTTATACAGTCGCTTCAAGGCACTTTATATTGTAAGATGGACCCTACAATAATAGGGCCATGTAATAATGCACTTTCTACTTGAAGTAATTCAGTGATATAATGCTATAAATTTTTGTATTTTAAATAGTAAATAACAATGTGTAATAGGCAGTTTTTTAAACAATGACCTCAATGCTACAATTAATCAGTGTAAAAGCTTATGGCCACACCACCCTGATCACGCAGCTCTCACCTGATCTCGGAGCTGTGCGATTACAAATCAGGGCCGCATAAATGATACTAGGTGTTGTGACCAGAGATGGGCAGTAACACGTTACAAGTAACGCGTTACTGCCCATCTCTACAAGTAACGCGTTACTGTAATCTGATTACTTTTTTCAGGTAACGAGTATAGTAAGGGATTACTATTGCAAAAACGGTGATTAGAGTACCGCTACTTTCCCGTAGGAACGCTGCGTTACTGCGTTACTAAAACCATGATTTTTTTGCGAGAATGTCTCATGACAGTGAAGTAAGCAAGTGCGACGTTCGTGACAACAGCTGTGTGCAGATCAACAGTGGATCACATATCGAGTGCGGGAGAGAGTATGAGCGTGCAGCGTTTAAAGCGTGGAAGTACTGACCTTACTTTAAGTTTGATTCCATAAAAAAGAGACAAAAACATTAGCGTCCGTTGTGCGTGGGAAGAAAACTTCTTTTTAAAGCGAAAAAACCCCCTAAACTCCAAGCAAGCACCGAGTGCGCAACGACGTAATACACTGAGCGCTGCGGCACACCTGCACCAGGGTAAACCTCCGCCTACGCCACTCCTGTTTTACAGGTGAAAATAGAGCAACAGGACCGCTGAGTCTTTGACTTTATTTATTTTCTGCTGTGTTTTACTTGCATCTATTTGAAAGACTGAGTGTAAACACACACACAAAAAAAAATTATGTGCTGGAATGTGCAGAAAATAAGTTTAAATGTTAAACAAATTTCTTCCAGTCAGAGAATGTTGCATATAATTAAATTTTTTGCTTGATGCATAAAGTTAAAAGGTTAAAACTAATAAAACAAGTTTTAAAAAGAGACTTTTCCATTTGATTACATTTTGTATGATGGATTATGCAGAAAAAGTAGAATTGGGCTGAAAGATCTATCGCTTTATCACCTATTCAGGTTGTAAATGGTGTTTTTAAAAAGTAACTAAGTAACTAAGTAATTAATTACTTTTGAAAATAAGTAATCAGTAAAGTAACGGGATTACTCTTTTGGGAAGTAATCAGTAATTAGTTACTAATTACTTTTCAAGTAACTTGACCACCACTGATTGTGACCGTAGTAGTCCATTTACCATATCTGTCGTCAGTGATGCCGTCTCACTGTACCATTAATTTTCTATATTACTAAAACTGAAATTGTAAAATATGTAAAACAATTTAATGGGAAACCTACAATTTCCTTATTAACTACGTCAGCTGTAACAAACTGAGGCCTCTCATATGAACAGTCCTTTTTTAGAATATTAATGCAGCATTACGTTTTACTTTGTCATAGAAAAACAGAAAATTCACTGCTTACAGCATGTGCAAAAGTTCATTCTGCAGAGGTGGATTTGTCTCTTTAAAAATCAATAAAATGAGGAATGTGCATACAAATGTTGTGTTTGTAAGTCTATGTGGTTTTAGTTGCAGTGAGGCAAGTATATGGGATGGTGAAACTTGCAAAACAAAGTAGCTTTAAAAAAAAAAGAAGTAATGTCACTGAGCCATCACACTCACAGCCTACAGTGAGGGAGGAAGGCTGGCTGCAGCGAGTCCAAACAGTTGGTGAGCTCCTTTTTTCAGCACGTTGTTCCGAAGAAGCCTCCAAGAAAACAAAATGTATTATTTAGTCCTGGAGCTCATTTATTATGCCAAGTCATGTATTGATCCAAAAAGTGAAAGTAAAGCTGGAGAGGTTAACTGACATGTAGGAGGAGGAGGAGGGAGTCAAGAAAGAGAAGGAATTGGGAGGCTGAGAGAGGAAGAGATGACAGGATCGATTTGTAGACAGAGGGGAGATGAGCAGGGCTGAGGAGGTGGAGTGTTAATGTGTGTGTGAGAAGAAGATTCCTTCCCAACAATGCGAGAAACTTATAAAGTCATGAAGTAAATGATTACTTCAAGTTACTGCCTCAAAACATGGTTCTACAAGCTACTCAATCAGAGGGTGTACTTAGCTTTTTCAGAGGACTGCACAGAATCCTGTAAGAACTTTCTTTGTCACATGATTGTATATAGTCATTATAAACATGCAGAGTTAACATTGTGAATGGATGTATTTGATCTCTGATCTTTTCATTATACTAAACAAGGTGCTTTGGTCACTGCTCCTGTAACATTTGTTGCTAATATTCAGCACTTCTCTGGCCTCTGGTAGGCACAAAGAGGCTGTGGCCTTGAGAAAACAGACTGTACCATTAGAAGTCAGTCCTGTCCAAGATATTGCACTCACACTCAACTCTTTACCACATGCTTGACCTCTTCCATGAGGCCAAGAGACAGTTTACTCCTGCTTTCTACATGCAGACACGCACACAAGTCACATGATGGGCAGGATTATCCGTCATGAGCTCATTCTGTATCTCAGCAATCAGTCGTGGCTTAACATAGAGAGAGCGATAGGCCGAGGGTGAAAAGAGCAAGATACGAGTTATGTGTCTTGCTAGCAGCGCTTTGAAACTCAGCAAGCCATTATATAGAAACCTTGTGATGAGGATATATTGGGTGCATGTGTGTGAGCATTTGTGGGTAGCTGCAGCTGCAACCTAATTGAGATTTATACCCCGTCGTGTTAGCCAGGGAGAAATTCTCTTTCAAACCAGCTCTGTCACAGCTGCTGAGCCTGTCTGGCTGCTGTATGCTACACAACACATTAGTTCCCTGCGGGCTCAACTTAAACTTAACCACAACAGACACATGCCTAACACTAACCTTCACCTAACCATAGCGAAGACAGCATCAAGCAAAACAGAGGCACAAAGTCTGCACTTGAATCAGGTAGCTTTATTCCTAAATGTGTCTCCCAAAGCAAACAGAGATACTTTTCTCTTGTGACATGGTTTGCTGTGAGCAGATAATTTCTGTTCACGGACACGGACGCACACACAGGCACATGCACACTTCTCTCTCTTCCGAGTGCCGGGATAATCATGCACGTTCTGAATTCTCATATCCTCCCACGCCAGAATCTTTCTGCTCCCGTGAGCAGAAAACCAGAGCACCCCATCTTCTCTCTTCTCATCTCTGCCTCTTACCCCGCAATTGTCATGAATCTTCTGTATATATGAATGTGTGTGTTTGTGTGTGTGCACATGTGTGCTTGTCAGTCAGAGGTTGCCTGCAGGCTAAGCTTTGTAGGGTCTTCCATTGCAATTTTCTGATGACTCTGTGTGATACAGTGCCAAAAGGAAACCCTGCGTGTGCCACTAAATCGTGTGCAGTACAGTATGTGTGCAAGTTACCATGCAGCTGTTTTTTTGCATTTTTTTTGCAGGTATGTGTCTGAGTGGGGATTTGTGTGTCTGTAAAGGTGTCTGTGTGCATTGGTGAGTGTGTGTGTGGCACCATTGCTGAGTTTGTGCACAATGTGCACTGTGACAAATAGCGGATCTGTCTGGAAATGTGGGGGCGGGATTCTACTTCAAGAGCATGTCGGAGCAATTAGAGTTGGCCTCAACTACAAATACACAAACAGTAGCACAAGCACACACATCTGATTAAAATGAATCGAAATGCAGCTGCAGCTTCCATACAGTTTCTGCAGAAGAAAGGGTTTAAAATAGCAATGGTTCCTGTCATAATTAGCTATTTATGGGGCATTAAACTTTACAAAATCTGCGATCCAGATGGAAATAAAAGTTAGTCACACCAGCTCACGTCACAGAAAAATTTGACCATGCTATCTAAGAACAATTAGGAGTCATGCTCCGTGTAGAGTAATAATGATAGAGCCATCAAATAAGATGGCTACAGGTAAATGTATATCAGGGCAAGTACCAGTAGTTTACAAAATCAGGGACGTGCTAGGATTAAGCTGACCCCCCACAAGGGTTATCTACTGGTGGTTTTCAATTGAGTTAAATTAAGAATTTCATTAGCTTCTAGCTAATGTTAACTGCTTTGACATTTAAAAAGAGAAAAAATGAAAACACAAGTAAGTAAAACAGGATTAGAGAATAAGTTAAATAAAAAGAAAAGCTACTTTTAGCTACTCCTTTAGTGATCCCTGTATTATGAGTGAATAAAGGGATCACTCATTGTGGTGATCCCTTTATTCACAAGGGATCACCACAATGAGTAGCTCTGCATGTTTGATTGGGCAGCAGGATCTTTTGATAGTTAGGCAAATGTGTAAGCCACTACACTATGGAGGACCTGTTAGACAATAAATTAAATATTTTGACTTACTAGTGCTTTACCAGTTTAGACTACCTTGCTAACCTAGCAAGGTAGTCTAAACTGTTCAGTCATATGTGTAAAACAATTGTTTTCTGTGCTCTTCTGCTGGTATTTTACTTTCTCCTCATGCTGGAAAAGGGTCAATAAACTCTCTGATACCTGTCTCTATCTCCCTCATATCTTTTCCAGTGTACAGAGCTGTAAAAACGCAGCTACGTTAATCATTATGTGCCACCACACAATTAAAGATTCGTTTAATGACATTAAACCTGACAAAGATACATTTAAAGATATGTGTAGTATACACTCAAAATAACTACATTTTTCTAATCTCACTGACATTGCTCATCTTTCTTTTTCTCTTTGTGTCTGTAGGAGAATCACTGCAGGCGCATAAAGATACTGGGGGACTGTTACTACTGCGTGTCAGGACTGACCCAACCCAAGGCGGACCATGCCCACTGCTGTGTAGAAATGGGCCTGGATATGATTGATACCATTGCGTATGTCACACACTGACATGCAGACAAAAATGTCTTTGTTATGATTGTTTTGGGGAAGGACCAGAAGTCAACAGTTACTCTACAATGTGTGATCATCCGAATTGTTTCTTAAGAAGAAAACAATTTTATCCTTTTAAGTTGCTTTCGGTGCATTGCTTCTATGACAACAGTTTCTAGGAAATCCGAGAAAACTGAGGCACTTCTTACCTGCTTCAACAGTAATATACATCGATCAGGGATAACATTAGGACCACTTGTCTAGTATTGCGTCGGTCCCCCTTTTGCTGCCAAAACACCTGTCACAAAGGTAACCTAGAAAGCTGACCTTTGTAACATGTGATTGATATTGAGTGTGTATATATTCCAATCCAAACAATTTCTAACCACATAGATTTGGTTGACTTCCAAATCTATTCCCTTTACTTCTTTTTCGTTCATTTGGAACCTAAAAGACACTTGCTTGCACGTAGCCCTGGTTTCCGCCCCTCTCCCTAAAAGCATGTAGACACCACGTACACGGAGAACCTTTGCCTCACTTTCCTGTGTGAACCTGCGCCTGTCATGTTCTTTGCCCCACCGCTCTGTCTGGGAGGATGGATGCGGGAGTGGGAGCCCTTTATCTCAAAGGACAGGTGCTGCCATGCACACGCATTCCTCAGTATGCGTGTGAGTGTAAGATGTCCCTTCTTCAACCTTATGGGCAAACCACATTTTCTTTTCTGCCATCCTGTAAACAGACACACCCACCCCACACACACGCAAATACACACTTTGTGAACCCTTTGCCATTCTCAATTTCCTTCCTCGTCTGTGACTGTCTCACATCTGAAGTGGGTGACCTCCCACAGGTTACTAGGTGATTTACCAGGGAGGAGAGGCTCTGGAAAAGTCCTGCTTTTTCGTCACTGCCCCACAGTACGTCTCAGGGAAGGTGATCCACACATGCGCATTCATATTGTAAACACATACATGTGAACATAAACTTTTTTGAAGGCGCATTGAGTAGTTTGTGCTTTTTTTGGAACAAAGTTGAAATGTGTTGGAAGCGTATGATTACAGATGCGCCTCTCTACATCAAAGATTTTGTACTCGTGTAGCAACCCTGAATCAGTTTTGCTACACAATTCAGAACTTTAAGATTCAAGATTAATTCCATTATCATAATCTAACACGAGGCTGTAAAACAATATCCACAAAAATAGCAATTAAAAAAAAGGGCTCTTGTGCTCAAATGTGGTTGCGCTACAGCAGATGTTTCTGGTTGGCTTGCCACATGGCAGGAAGGTAAACAGGTTGTGGCAGGGGGTGGAATTGTCTTTTAATATATTTTGGGTTCTGCACCAACATTTAACCTCATTGTACAGCTATCACTGATGCTTGGTAGATGGTTGCCTGATTTCTTCCAACACATCCCATACCAGTTAGTGGTGTTTCCTGCTGGGAAACAGCTATACTTCTTTGCAGATGTTAATAAGACCTTGTTGTGAGAATTTATCCTCTTTAAGTTTGAGCTAAAGGTCACTGTAGTCTAACCTAGTGTTGTTAACACTCAGTAATCTGGAGAAATTTGCTGGGCATCTTTTACTACCCAGCATTATCATTGCTTCAGCCACACTGCTTCCTATATGGCAACAAAAAGAAAAGAAAACAACAACAATAAAAGAAAAATGCTTTAAATGTTAAATTGTCCTGGTTTTTGTTCAAGTAGTTCTAAATCATTCTTTCCCCCCCTGCAGGTCGGTGGTGGAGGCCACAGAGGTGGATCTGAACATGCGCGTAGGCCTGCACACAGGACGGGTGCTGTGTGGCGTGCTGGGCCTGAGGAAATGGCAGTATGATGTCTGGTCAAATGATGTCACACTGGCGAATGTGATGGAGGCTGGAGGGCTGCCAGGGTCAGTACTGACTGTTACACCCACTGAAAATCAGACGAACGCAGCACACACACTCATGCAAAGACACAGAATACAGTATGTCAGCTACAGTAATATGACACAGTGCTATGACAGACTTTTTGTATCTGTATGTACACTACTATGTTCATAGACTTCTCAAATGGTTATCATAATTCACAGGGTCATTTACATAGAAATGTAAAATTACCGTATTTTCGGACCATAAGGCGCACTGAATTATATGGCGCATTAAGTGAAACAAAACAGTCTGATAAGTCAGACTTAACTCATTCTTCTTGCTTCCTCCACTTCCGTACCATTAATTCATTAATGTTGAATTCTCTCGCAGCTGCTCTATTCCCATGTTGTTTCAGTATATTAATGACTAACCTGTTCTCCTGACTGAAGTTTGGTCCTTTTACCTGCCATGCAATTGCATATGTCCATAACCATCAGGAACCCTCACGTTGCCATTTAGAGTGAAAAAAAGTTAGCGTTCATCTTCCAGTTTCACTGTGTTTATGTTATGCTAACATAGCTGTGTTGCTAGTGATCAGGTAGCACATCATTATATACCAGCTAGTCCAACTTCAGTAACCCTACAAATGTCACTGCTGTTTAGTTTTCTGTCTTCATTTATGTTGGAAGTGATAGCAGAGCTGTACATTTTAAGTTTTTCAGAAATCTCTCAGTCAGAATATGCTATATCATGTTTAGGTGGTAACTAGCAAGCTAACTTCCTGCTAACTTCTAACTGCGTTAAATTTAATAAATTCTGTTTTCATGGATGCCTGGATGTTAAACTTAATTGTTACACCTGGTAAAGCTGCAAAACGATCATTTTATTAAAGATGAAACAATTTAGACCATGTTTAACTCTCAGTAATGCCGCAGTGTTCGTTTGACTTTGGAACCTGAAGGGACAGAGTTTTGGACCCAGATTACTCCGTGAGGCTCCTGACTACGGTAGCCATAACGCTCCGACAATCCATCAAGCAGTGCGGTTTTGTAGCTTACGAAGTCGTACTAAAGCATTTTTTGACAGATTTCTGAGCCCGTGTACCACATAAAATCGGTTTGAGGTCAGTAAGCACAACCAGAATTCATACATAAGGCGCACCGAATTATAAGGCACACTGACGATTTTTGAGAAAATTTAAGGATTTTAAGTGCGCCTTATAGTGTGGAAAATATGGTACCTTTAAAAAAAACAAAAACAGACAAACAATGAATTTAGCAAGCTATTGCTTACCTAAGTATTTTTCAAAATGTATAAAAATTGTGAAAATGCACTTGATCAGTCACCCATTTTCCATCCATTAACTGAAGATCAGTGAAAAAGTGTAATAGTAATGTAATCAGTGAAATAGTGTTTGAGCATGAGCTGACATTGTTACCAGATATGAAAGAAAGCTTTCGCAAGACTCTAAGCAGTCCCATGGAAAACTGTATCATTAGCTTGTTGGACAAACTTTAAAAAGCTAGAAGCTGAAGTACTGATTTTCTGTAGGTCTCTATCAGTTTTTCACATTATTATGAAAGTTTGGCCCCTGTGTTTGAGGCAATTGTCCTGTTGCATGATTCAATTTTGGTCCAGCTTTACCATTTAGACAGATGCCCTCACATTTGACTCTAGAAAATGTACAGTTCCTGTGCCTGAATCATCACCTCTCCAACACTGTGCTTGACAGCTGGTAGGATGTGTTTGTGCTGATATGCTGTCTTTGTTTTCTTCCAAACATGTTGCATCATGGCCAAACATCTTTACATTGATTTCACCTGTCCAAAAGACATCGGTCCATTCTCATGGATTCTTTAGCTACAGCTTTGCAAACCTAAGCCATGCTACCATGTTCATTTTAGAGAGAAGAGGCTTTCTCCTGGCAACCCTTCCAATCAAGCCATAGTTCTTCAGTCTTTTTCTAATAGTACTGTTCTGAGCTTACCATTTTACTTGCTAACTGAGGCCTGTAGAGTGCATGGTTTGCATGGTTTGACTTGGTGGGATGTCCACCCCTGAGAAGACTGTTGTGGTGTGTTAACACATACCTGGATACTCCAGACTAGCAAACTGCAGTATTATAAAATATAAATAAGATATAAATTCACTAGCTGTGTACATGTCCTCATTTTAGGCTTGACAGCGTCTTAGTAGATAATGCGCCCTGCCACAAAGCAAAAATGGTACAAGAATGGTTTGAGGAGCACAACACAGAGTTTGAGGTGTTGACTTTGCCTCTAAATTTGCCAGATCTCAATCCAGTCGAGCATCTTCGATCCACAGAGGCCCCACTTTGCAACTGGCAGGACTTAAAAGATCTGTTGCTAAAAGCTTGGTGCCAAATACCGCAGCACATGTTCATATTAAGCAGCGGGTCATAATGTTATGCCTGATTGGTGTATACGTATATGCAGCCATCAGATTATGTTTTGGACAGCACCACATTTTTTGACATCAGAAGAGATCATATTGGAAAAAAAATACTAGAATTTCACTCACCGCACTCAAGCACAAATTTATTGGACTTTACTACATATAATTAGTGTAATAATCTCATACTATAACTTATACTAAGCTATGGTTTACAGTTTTTGTACTTTTTCCAATAAACAGAAAAGATATTACAGGTCCGATTGAATAAGCTGCTGCTTACAACTGTTGTAAGATACATCCTTAAACTTGTCATGTTGATCTGACCTAGAAAAAGCAAAACAAAATATCAAAGCAATGTAAACATAAAACAGCATCCCTGAGTAGGCACACCAACATCTGCTCAACAAATAACTGAGAGATCACAACCTGTGTTAGTTTACAGAGTTGTACCAAAATAAACCATACGGTTCATCCAGATATTTTAAGTGTTTTTAACTGTTTCCATACAACATCTGGATTGACTTGGCTTACTGTAATCATTTGTGGAATCATTTCGTTGGTGTTCATGCTAATTGTTGATGAAATAGTAAATAAAATGATCTTTTAAGAGGTCAACTTTTCCCACATTCTGCCCTGAAAAACCATTGCAAGAAAATAATTCAGATTTAATGTAGTTGCACAAATGTGCTAACTAGGACATAAACAGCAGCTAAAAATAAAACTGAACACCACGATTAAATTAATGTCACTTCATTAAACTGGCTGCAGAAATGATCAGACCAACACAGTGTATACGGACGTGGCTGGGTTTCTTTATTTTGTTTACTAGTTCTTTTCAGGTTACGGCACAACTCGAGCCAGGAGTCAGCTCTTCTCGAGGCTTCCTCCACTGCACACTCGCCCCGTCAGTCTCCTCCGTTACTATATACAAGGAGAGAGTGATTAGTCTCTGCACAAACACCTGTCCCCTCTGCCACCCCGACGCCGCCCCAAGAGCTAGCTGCGCCACCCGTCCCACGGCAGCAGGCCAGAGACCACACCCCTGCCACATTGGCATACAGTAACAAGCAGATTTGCATTTTAAACAGCACTGAAATGAGATCGCCTGTTTGGCTAAATTTGGTTCTGTTTCAAGTGAGGTAATAAGATTTTAAGACTCATTACCAGATTAGATGATTTACCAGGATGAAAATTTCTATGATGTGACGAGTTTTGAGCAAGCCGAGGGGCTATTAAGCTGATAAAAATAATGAGGGGATAATGATTTGAGACCTTAGTGTTGGACTTTTTATCACCAACTGCTTTTTGTCCTCTGCTTTGCTTGTGCTCCCAGCAAGGTGCACATCACAAGGACCACCCTGGAGTGTTTGAACGGAGACTACGAGGTGGAACCGGGCTTTGGCCACGAGAGACATGCCTTCCTACAGAAGCATCACATAGAAACGTTTTTCATCGTGCCATCACACAGACGGAAAGTACGACAGAATGATTTCTTTTCTGCAGATTCTCTTACAACCGTATAACTTGAGAAGTGACACAGCTGTCAGTGTTGTAACAGTTAATCCTCTGATGGAGGGAGAGGGAGCCATGTGCTAAGCTGGCATACACATGACTAGTATCAATATCTCACACCAACTGCACATGTGCATCGGAGCTGGCTGTTCGTGTCAGAAAAAATGTTTTAAATCCCTCGTAAAGTGCACATGCACAACGCTGGCACCGGCATGCACACGCAGATAAACACTTGATCCAGGTTTTGTAATATCCCACATTCACAGTTTACTGTAAAAATCCCACTCAAGCCTACTTGATTTCCATGAATGAGACAATTCTCCACATTTAATTTCATGCCATGTCCTTTTAACCCCTTCATTAATGGAGAATATAAATTTTGAATTTGAACATTTTTGAATTAAAAGATTTTTATGGATAATTAAATGGAGGGAAGATGCAATCAGAAACACTGATGTTAAATTGTTTAAGTTGTGGAGGGTTCCAAAATAATAATAATAATTATGATGAATTGGCAAGAAATAATATTACTTGGTTGTACAAGTAATCAATGGTGCATTCGTCCCTAAAACAGAATATATGTTGCTTTTATTTCCACACATGGCACTGAAGTAAATCTCTTTCGATTTTTAAATCAAATGAAATCAAGACCTGATGTCTTCTCTGTCCCATCTAGCCTAAAATGAAGCATAACAATAGTGAATTTAGGATTTTTACATTTGTTTGCTTTTTTAAATTTAGATGCATTTTACTACTTATTATGAGAGCTGTGCTATTTTTGGAGCTACATATTTGTTATTGTCATTTTACATTTACTCATATTTAGTCACATGACTAAATGTAAAAAGAGCGTGCCTGTTTGTATTGTGCTTGTTCAGATCTACTGCGCATTATCATAATACATTTTCTTTATTTGTAATATATGTAGAGTGATACGTCTGTCCTAAGGGCCAATGGCAATACATAGCTCTGATTAATGAGGACTTAAAGGCAGCCACTGGCGCAGTGTGGCATGACACACATTTTGTGTTGCTACTGTGTTGTTGATAACAGCTGGCTAGTGGCGACTTTTTATTGACCCTGTAGAATACAAAGAAATGAGCAGCACATTATTTTTGGTAATATATGAAACTGATTTAAAAAAACAAAACAAAACAAAAACATTTATTGTTTTTTCAGCCCGTATAAAAAAACCCTTAAAACCATAATAGCTTTAACAAATTTACAAACATAAGAAATTTAATAAGACTTACAATTTCCTTGATCTTAATGAAAGCTTTATAATGACCCACAACGGTCAGGGTGACTTGAACTAACTAGTCTTTAAGCACCCTTAAAACAATGAGAACAAAATAATCACATTCACATGTCCAACTATTTAGTTAAAAGATTAAGTACCTTTAAAATACATGGCCCAAATCAATAATTGTATTAATTATAAAAGCAATAGTAATGTAAATGTTCCAGCCTATTTAACCTTTTTTATCTCAACCATATTTAACGTAGTACAACAGCAACAGTAATACAAAAATCCTAAGAATGTATGCCACAAAGCTAAATTTATAAGTCTGATACAGCACATGATAAATGGTAAAATTCTAATGTTATGGCAAATATCCATATTCAAATACGAGACTGCGTAATGCTAATGATAATTACTTTGACTTTGGCATGTTTCAGTTTCAGATATTTCACATTTTCACTTCGCAAGCAAGAAAAAAAAACATAAAAAATGAAAGACGGATTGAATTTATAGATGTATTAGTTGCGAGTTTTTGTGTTTACTGTTTGTACTGTCAATTATTCTATCAAAGCTGTGCTTAATTGTGCTATATACACTAAGCTAAATGTTAGCTTTTTCATCCTGAAAAATATTAACAAGATAAGAGACTTAATGCTTCACTTGATTTATGTGATGTTTTCTTTTTCTTCTTTTTTTTTTTTCAAAAAAGCCTATTATAGTATATCATATCAAGCCTTAAATGTGTTTAGTATGTTGAGTTCTTTATCAAATGTTCTATTTATTGTTTTATTTTTATCTTTATTTCCAGATCTTTCCTGGTATTATCCTATCAGACATCAAACCAGCCAAGAGGATGAAGTTCAAGACAGTGTGCTACTTGCTTGTGCAGCTCATGCACTGTAGGAAGATGTTCAAGGCCGAGATCCCCTTCTCCAATGTCATGACCTGTGAGGATGATGACAAGGTATGTGTAAAAAGCACTAATGAAAGCATCTCTTTGGTTTCAAATTACAAAAGTAATTTGCTATGCTTGCATATGAGTGCACAGAATATGAATTACTAGTTCACATAGTCAAATGAAAATCCTTTTATTAGACTTGCCTATAGGTGTTTTTTGGGTGGATTGAAATCCTGCTTGGATCCATAATCTGCATGTCAAACAATCACACAAGAAAACATTAATATGTATTTAATGTTTGCTTGTATTGTATTAATGTATTAATATGTACATTTCACATCTTCAGAAGTACCACAGTACTCCTGCTTTATGACAGACTCTTAAAAAGTAAGCCACTGGGACTGATACAACCACTGACATTGACTTTATATATGCCAGATTGCAATTTCATGTCCATATGAGCATCACCTTGTTCTTGTTGATGTGTTTCTTAGCTCTGTGTGTAACGAGGCAGTGAGTCAGTCATGGAGTCGTCGAGTGTTTGGGCGATTGGTGTTGTGTCACAGTGTCTGGCTGTCAGAAATAGCCTGCTAGCTCTAATCCGCCCAACTCTGTGAGCCGGTCCAGGCATTAGCACTTCATGATTTTGATGAGGTTGCATTACAACTGCTGGTAATCACCCACTGCCTGGTATCATCTCTCATAATAGCATTAGACACATTGTTATATGATTATCCAAGTAGCTAAAATCCTTCCTTTGTGACACATAGCAAATCTATAATAGAATTATGACTGGGAATTGTTTGGTGCTATTTACAAGATCTAATCTTGCTATACATGACAAACTAAAAATGGTGACTCTTGCTTCACTGTCACCTGTCAAGGGGCGGAATACATTAGGCAGCAAGTGAATATTCAGTTCTTGATACAGATGTGTTGGAAGTAGGAAAAATGGCCGAGCATCAGAATCAGAGAGACTTTGCTAAGCCAAACTTTGATGGCTAGGACACTGACTGTTCCAGGAGGAGTTTTCTAGTTAGTACATAGTAAAAGTGGTCCAAAGAACCGTTTTGAATAACAACAAAGTTATCACCATGTTCATCTGGGAAAGTTTGTTTTGAAGCGTTACTTTGACGGGTTCACAAACATAAAAAGTTCAAGCTTTAGACGTGATTTCAAATATCTCAGTGTGACTGAGCATCTGTGGAATATTCTAAAAAAACAAGTCAAACTGAGGGAGCCTTCACCTGGCAACTTTGCTGCTTACATCTTTTTGCTACAGGACATCGTCAGAAATCTTGTGGAGTCTCGATTCCCCAACAAGCAAAAGCTGATTTTATGACTAAAGGGGGTCTTTAAAGCATGTATGCAGGATGTGGCATGTACTGTGCTTTGAAACACATTATCTTGATTAGCTTGCACCCACTTTGGGGGCACTGTGGTCAACGTTAGGAATAACTTTGATTGCTGCATGCTGTGAAAGGAGAAGGGGGGTATCCAGCTGGCAGCACAGAAGGCTGTGTGTGTCAACAGTTGTGGAGCTCGGTTTTGGTCAGTAACACATGTAAAGAGCTTGGATTTGTTATTCGTTCTTCCAAATAGGTCCATAAATCTGTTATACCTTCAGACATAATACGGAACAGGAGTTGAAAAAGCAGATCTTAAAGAAAAATGTCTTCATCTAATATTATACTGTAGCCAATGAGCAGTAACTTCTGCAGTTAACATACCATTCTATAGTTTGTTATCATAATTTTCAAATTGGGCATTATTTTATTCATTATCGTATTTGACAACTGAGTTCCATCTCCCTGGATAATTCCACCCACAGGACCAATAAAAAACCGCCACACAGAAAAAGCAATTAAAACACACCAATGTGTACTTTGTCTACCTACTTATTTTCTGATTAACTGCTACCTGAAACTTCAGTGTGATGTGACATTAGTGCCTCGGTTGTATTACCAGCAGCAAATAAGTATTTATAACCTTATCATCAGATTGTATATTAGACCTTTTCTCTTTGCCACCATCAGATCAAAAGCACAATGTCAGTACAATGCCCATTTTAATGAGCTATAGTTCATATCTATATATACTTTAATTTACATTATAAAACGTTATCACATCTTAATCTGCTACATGGAACTTGTAGTAAGTTGACATGTGATCAAGAAACAAAAGAACCCCCCC